>NC_081779.1:30978163-31238163 GCF_963082965.1 Carassius carassius
CTAAACTCACACAGCAATGACATTTCTATCCATCTCAAACCATTTTAAGTGGAAAGTAACAATGAGGAAAAGACAAACAATAGCAACATTACAAAAATAAATATTAAAGAGGATGAAACTCATAGCAATAACACTGCTAATGCAGGGCTCGACATCAAGCTTTCACATGAGCTTGCAAGTAAATAAGTAAGTAAATCAGTCATTCACTTGTCCGGGGAAAAAAGTGTTGTTTTTTTTGGCACAAATGTAATTTATTCTGAAGCAGTCTAATCGGTGCTCTATCAGGTATTACTTTAATTAGTATATTTTTGATATTTGCCTTAAATTGATTGCTGTTACATTTTTTAACTTTATAAAGGAAAATATTTTCCTAAACTGATTAAATGTAGATGTCTACATTTACGTTGAATTCTTACATGTTATCCTTACATTAAATTAGAATAATAAGATATTATGGTTGTTATTATTATTAAAATGAAATCAGTATCAACAAACTCCATCTGTCCAAATGAATAAATAGGTTATTAGATTAATGTTTTACTTTTCTGACATAGAAAATATGAAATATTGGAAAAATGCAATGATACTTTAAAATATGATATTAAACCACCAGTAGGTGGTGACAAGTCACTGTCTTAATGAGTAAATCACTGATTCAACCGATTCGATAAAATGGCTGAATCAGTTAATAAATGAAGCAAGTAACAGTTTTTATAAATGGCTCACTGAATCATTTACTCATTTAAAATTCAATAATTTAGAAACGAAAGACCGTTTTGTGTTTCTTGCAGATGCGCGACTGTTCTGCTTTGGCTTTGCTTAGAATTATTTTTGTTTGAAATGGAACAAAAACTATCCATAATGTGTCTAAAATGTAATTCAGTTAATATTACTTGTTTATTTAACTGAAGATGCATAAAATCAATATCACATTTGCAATCGAGCTGAAATTTGGAAAAACACTCCTGGTCGTGTGATGTTGCACATATTATACAGAATATTTATATTTCCTCTACCGCAGTATGTTTGTTTCTTTGTGTGTTCTTATAGTGTTGATTTCTCCTCGAGTCAGACAGACTGCATGAGCCTCAACTGACCCGACCTTGATACTGTCAATACATTATCCGTTATTAGTCACCGTTTACACTGAAAGTGATAAAATCAGAAACATTCTCGCCAAATTGTGCTGCCCTAGTTAGCTTGTTATTAAAATTTTGATTAGGTTACTTGTCCGGTCGGGCAAGTACAATTCTCTTTCACTTGCCCCTTCACAAAATCCACTTGTCCTGGACAAGCGTTAATGTCGAGCCCTGGCTAATATATAAAGAACATTTCCAGGTCAAATATTTCATCTCAAAACACTTGAAGTGCATAAGGTAGTTACAATGAAAAAAAAATCAACATTAAAAAAATATATTAAAGAGTAACTAAACCCTAAACCAACTGTTTTTAGTTAATGATCTGTAAGAATGTGGCTTTATTAGTGCTGTTCATTGATTCGAGTAACTTTTTTGACATTTGAGTATAAAGTGTTTTAATTCTACAATATATGGTGTAAAAACGTCTGAGTGCTGCCCTCTTCAGGTTGAACGGTGGCTACTGCAGTTGATTTTTCCTATTGGATGTTGCGGTGGCAAGTGACGTAAGCGGTGGCAGGTTTGTAGCTCACCACGCCCCTTGGTACGAGCTACCACGCCCTTGGCAGTATAAAACCATCTTGTTTCGTCAAAATCACTGTAGTGAGTCAGGAGCTGCAATTGCGAGTATTGAAAATGACCAGGATAGACTATTATAGCATCTATTTAGCATAGCATTTATATAGTTATTTAGATTATTTCGTGTTACCTATGTAGTTAATTAGCATAGTTGTTAGTGTAACGTTAGTATTGTTTGAAGCATAGTTAATAGCATAGTATTGCATCAGTTAGGATAGCTTCAAGTTGGTGTAGATTTATCTGTATTTAGTACACTGATCAGGATGGTACGTATGTGTAGTGTTGCTGGTTGCGACAGCACTGCTGGACTGCATAGTTTTTCAGCAGACTTGAAAATTAAACGCCAGTGGTTGCATGAACTTGGCCTGAAAGACCGCAAGTTCCCGCCTAGTGCTGGAGTGTTTAAACTGCATTTTCTGCGGGATTGCTTCTCCAACGCAATGGAGGTGGAAATGGGCTTCTCCACACAGCTCGCGCTGAAAAGCGTCGCGGTGCAGAAGTTAAGACCGCAGTTTGAGTGGCTCGAATTGATATGGCTCAGGCCACGGACACCTCGACATCCTCCACTTCAGGTGAAGGTGGGGGAGAAAAAAGTCCTCTACTTCAAATAAACGCTCTGTTGCAAAGCCATATGCGTCACTACAGTCACTCTCCATTTTAGCTACTCTGACAGCATCTGTCAATTAATCCGTCACTGCGTGTCTCAGGTTCACGCCCCACCCGCTCAGCACCGCCCTCGGTTCATCCCATCTATCTCCGCTGTGATCTGCCCACTTTTCAGCATTTTTCAAATCTTGCTAGTGGGTGGAGTCAGGCTCTGTCCAGGGGTTTAGTTACCCTTTAAAGGACATGAAAATCCCAGCAGTAACTTTGCTAGGTCAAAGAATTCCATGGACAGCAAATTAATCCTTGGTAGTCAGAATTTACACTGAACAGTGACATTTTTCCCGTGTCTTTCTTTAAAAATGAAATGATGTCTGTACATCCAGTGATTAAAGGCTGCGTTCCACTCCATTTTCCCTAATCTTGTTGCTAATTTCTTCTGAGCGTTATTCTGACACCCCTCCCCCTCTCCGCCGGAAAAACTCAAAGAATCATGAACGTATATAAGCGGCAGGCAGTAGCGTAGCCAGGAATCACAAAGTAGGTGGGCCCAGAGAAAATCAGGTGGGCACAGCCTAAAATGCATCTGTTATCAAAATAGGCCAACACAACTACAGTACACCTGCTTCTTGAATACACCACAGTTTAATGAGAGCACAAGCATGTATCATGTCATCATAAGCAGTGTTAAGAACATAACGATAAGCATTTCCACTGCGCGCGGCCACACCACACACACACGCGCATCTGACAGATGCAAAAAACACCATCATTAAATCAGCAGGACAGTAGTGGACAGTGTGTAAAAACAATGCTTGGTCTGGCTCAGCGGCCACATAAACCACGTTATATAACAACATTAACTAGGCAACTAGTGTACATAGTAAATGTAGATTGGCTTACTTGTGATGCGCTTATAACAGGAGACGACGGGGCTTTGAGTTGAACACTGCAATGACTTCGTTATAGTCCAAGGATTCAGTCAATTCTCTCTCAAATGAGAGAAGGGACAAAGAGTTCAGTCTATGTGTCAACATTGTTGCTCTGATACTAGTTTTTATCCGATTTACAGTGGTAAAGAAAGGTTCGACAGTACAGCGTGTTATTGGTAGTGTGATGAGGACTCGCAGGAGACGGTTCATTCTTGGAAAGATATCGCATGGGCATGCATCGAGCACCTCCACAACTGATGGAAATGCCCTGCCATTTGATACTTTTTTTTCTAGTTGCTGAACAAACACCTCATGTTCAGAATCATCAACAGCAATGTTAAAGTGTTCATTATTTCGTGTTCATTATTGCACATTTGTATATAGGCCTATTACATGGCTGTATGTACCTGTACACTGGCGTGTAGGTGAGGTAGATGTTAGAGAATGGAGCACTGCTGGTGATGGAGAAATGGCTGAATTAATGTAATCACAAGCAGAGCTGTTCAGCTCCTTACTACTGACTGATGGCTGAGGCTCCTGAACATCTGCATCATCTTCCTCCTGCGGCGGCCGTGGTCTTTTTGACACGAACTTTAATAAGTTGCTCTGTTTCATTTTTCATACTTAGCTAAACTTCAGTGTCCCTCTGTGAAATGTGCACCACGTCGTTGTGAAGGGGGGATGGGCTGTTCGCAATCTGACGGGGGCATTTCATAATCACCATGACAACCAAACAAGAATCAAGAAACATTAAGATTTATTTTTATAGGTCAAATATTGTGATAATTGCAACATAATTTACTCCTTCTGTTGCGATTATCACAATACTTGACCTATAAAAATAAATCTTAATGTTTCTTGATTCTTGTTTGGTTGTCATGGTGATGATGAAATGCCCGCGTAGCGCATTTCGCAGTCAGATTGCGAACAGCTCATCCCCCCTTCACAACGACGAGCACATTTCACAGAGGGACACTGAAGTTTAGCTAAGTATGTTAAACTAAAATGAAACAGAGCAACTTACTAATGTTCGTGTCAAAAATACATTATTGTTGAATATTGTTAGGCTACATTGTGAGGCCAATGACTGGATGGGCCTGACTGACAGGTGGGTGGGCCCAGGACCAATAATATGTAATCATGTAATCCCTAAAAAGTAACTGTACTCTGATTAAGAGTTTTTTAAAAAGTAGTTTACTCTAATTACAAGTACTTGAGATTAGGAATCTGATTACGTAATCCAGATTGCATGTAATCCGTTACTACTCAGCTCTGGTGCCATATTTTCAAGAATAAAGTTCAACATAATCATATTATTTAGATACTAATACAGTGGGGTATATATGCTTTTATCAGTGTTATGATAAACGTGACTTAATACAACAGTGGGACTACAGTAAAAAAGCTATTATCATTCTAAAAACACAGATGTGTTGCCATTAATGAAACTGAAAGGGTTCGTCTAACCCGAAACCCATGTGGTCGTAGTCATGTGGTGAATCTGGCCAATCATTAAACAGCTGTGTCGTCATCAGCGCTCCTGCAGTCACGCTGGAGAAACTGTGGCGGCTGAGTCAGCCAGCTGCTCTCGAAACACTCTCGCAGTAATTTGTGGCTTCGGCCCCGTCTCAAGTCGGATAAAATATCTAACCGGCATGCACTGCTTCAAGTCAGACTGCGATCAGTTTGTGCAGTACTGCGTGAAGTCGAACGCACCTTCAATTTATCGTTTCCCTCTCAAACGTGATTGGATTGTGCAGGCGCCTGTATGTCAATGTGAGAGGAAGGGGCTTTTTAGTTTTCCTTCTTTGTACGCTGACCTAAACACAGATGATTAGCTGATTTTCATTATTATTTTCTCTTCTATGCTACGTGTATATCATGGTCAGGTTCAGAGGTGTGTCAGAACATTGCTATATTGCCTTATTTGCTGGTTTAGGTTTATTTATTTGATTGATAAAAACAACAGAGAAACACACAATTGTTAGCTGAATTTTCTTTTCTGATATTACACATTAATGTAAGCTTAGCATTTGCTTTGTTCTTGAGTATGCAGTGTGTTTAACACAGCCAGGTTCAAATGTGGGTGCAAAAAATCCATGAAAACTCTAGCAGAGGTTTGTCAGAACGTTGCCATTGTGCTATTGCCTTGTGGGCAAGTGAGAAATGTTAAACAAAGCAACATGCTAAAAAGATGAAAATGACTTGATTTTACTTTCAACTCCTTTTACATTATCTAAGGTATTAACATTACCATTTTTCATAACTCTTTGTAGGACATTTCTGTACATAAATATAAGCAATATTTAGAAAATGTACTCTTGATACTCAAGTACTTTTAAAAACGAGTACAAATACTTTGTACTTTTACTCAAGTAATGAAGCTGTGTACTCTGTCCTCCTCTAGTTAGAATTGAACTGCTCTTATCATTTGATCGTGGTTGTATCTCTCTATTAGCGCTATTGGATCTTAGCGCTGCGTTCCACACTTTTGACCACAACATTCTTTTGCATAGACTAGAAAACTTTGTTGGCATTAATGGAAGGGCATTAGCATGGTTTAAATCATACTTATATGACCGCCATCAATTTTTTAGCAGTGAATGAAGATGTATCATATCGATCACAAGTGCAGTATGGAGTACCACAAGGCTCAGTACTAGGGCCGTTACTCTGCACGCTTTACATGTTACCCTTGGGAGATATCATCAGGAAACATTGTGTAAGCTTTCGCTGTTTCGCTGTTATGCTGATGATACTCAGCTCTTTATTTTATTTTTTATTCTTCGTCATCAGTTAGGAACCTAGGTGTGCTATTTGATAGCAATCTTTCCTTAGAAAGCCACATTTCTAGTATCTGTAAAACTGCATTTTTCCATCTCAAAAATATATCTAAATTATGACCTATGCTCTCAAATGTTAATCCATGCATTTATGACCTCAAAGTTAGATTATTGTAATGTTTTATTGGGTGGTTGCTCTGCATGCTTAATAAACCAATTCCAGCTAGTTCAAAATGCAGCAGCTAGAGTTCTTACTAGAACCAGGAAGTATTAGCCCGCTTCTATCAACACTGCACTGGTTACCTATTAAACACCGTATAGATTTTAAAATCTTGCTTATTACTCAAAACTCTGGCAGCTTGATAATACCTAGAATAGCAAAGTCTACTGCGGGCAGCAGATCCTTTTCCTATTTAGCGCCTAAACGCTGGAATAACCTACCTAACATTGTTTGGGAGGCAGATACACTCTTGCAGTTCAAATCTAGATTGAAGACCCATCTCTTTAGCCTGATTTACACATTTACACACTAATACGCTTCTAATATCCAAATCCATTAAATGATTTTTAGGCTGCATTAATTAGGTAAACTTGAACCGGGAGCACTTCCCATAACACCCAATGTAGAAGAATGGCATCTACACTAATATTAGTCTGTTTCTCTCTTATTCCGAGGTCACTGTAGCCACCAGATCCAGTCTGTATCAAGATCAAGTGGTCACTGCAGTCACCCGGATCCAGTATGTATCCAGACCAGATGGTGGATCAGCATCTAGAAAGGACCAATACAGCCCTGAAAGACAGCGGAGACCAGGACAACTAGACAAGCCCAGAGACAGATCCCCTGTAAAGACCTTGTCTCAGTCAACCACCGGGACAAGACCACAGGAAACAGATGATTCTTCTGCACGATCTGACTTTGCTGCAGCCTGGAATTGAACTGCTGGTTTCGTCTGGCCAGAGGAGGACTGGCCCCCCGACTGACCCTGGTTTTCTCCCAAGGTTTTTTCTCCATTCTTTCACCGATGGAGCTTTAGTTCCTTGCTGCTGTCGCCTCTGACTTGCTCAGTTGGGGTCACTTCATTTACAGCGATATCGTTGACTTGATTGCAAATGATTGCACAGATACTATTTAAACTAAACTGAGCTGAATGGTGACATAACTGAATTCAATTATGAACTGCCTTTAACTGTCATTTTGCATTATTGACACACTGTGTTCCTAATTAATGTTGTTCAGTTGCTTTGACACAATCTGTTTTGTATAAAGCGCTATATAAATAAAGGTGACTTGACTTGAAAATTTTATTTTGTATTTTTACTTAAATTGCACTGCTTTTCTCTTTAATTATGGATGTTTCTGTGCAAGTCACCCATGGAAAAAATTGGCTGCACAACAACAACAAAAAAAATTACATCAATTCTTTGTTTGAACGGGACGCTGCATATATGTTTGGGATTAAAGCAATAAATTACTAAAATGAAAAATGGCTGATAATGGGCTCACCCTCAGGTCATCCAAGATGTACAGGAGTTTGTTTCTTCATCAGCTTTAGAAAAATGTAGCATTTCATCACTTGCTTACCCAGTGAATGGGTGCCGTCAGAATGGGAGTTGTTCCATTGCGGAGCAAGTGATGAATTTGTGATGGACTGTCGAGGCATATTGGGAAAAACATTTAAAATGATAAATAATTTTCTGTGATGCAAGGACAAATAAAACTGTCCAATTGAATTAACCAGCATATAGAAAGCAATTAGTTCACAACATAAGATGCATACAAAATATCTGCAGTGCTTCTGGGAAGTGGGTGTTCAGGTGGAACCCTTGAGGCGGAGACTCCGATTGGCAGAAGAATTTATAGTGTCATGGGCAACAGATTCAACTTAATTCTTTAAAACTGAGCTTAAACCAAGTTCACAGTAGTTCTCATCAAAGGTTAAGTTAACTTCCCTACTGAAAAGGGAGCTTTTCCTTCTAGAAAGAGAAAAGGGACAGAATGACTAACAATTTTTTCTCCACATTTAGGGAGGAGACAACTCCTGGTTGTATGGTGTGTTGACAACAACCCGCTCCTTAACAACAGTAAGACAAATGAGCTCATTGTGGACTTCAGGAAAAAGGAAGGAAGCACACATGACCCCATCCACAGGATGGTTGAAAAGGTCTCCAGCTTCAAGTTCCTGGGAACTACCATCTCGGAGGACCTGTCCTGTCAGGACACCCCCCCACCCCAGACCCCAAGTGTTCATAGTTCTGCTTATAGTGTACATAGACTTATCACACAATCCAGCTGTCCGTAGTACACCTATTTGTCTATCAAACAGAGACATAATTCAAAAGCTTGGCGAAAGAGATGGGTTTTTAATCTAGATTTAAACCAAGAGGGCGTGTCAGAACATTATCAGGAAGGCTATTCCAGAGCTTGGGAGCCAAATGCGAAAAAAGCTCTACCTCTTTTAGTGGACTTTGCCATCCTAAGAACTACAAGTCCAGTCCTTTTTGCGACCTTTAGGAGTGTGATGGATTGTAGCGTGGTAGAAGGCTAGTAAGGTACACAGGAGCTAAACCATTTAGGGCCTTACAGGCAAGCAGTAATAATTTGTAACTGATATGGAACATAGATAGCCAATGCAGAGACTGTAAAATTGGGGTAATGGGGGGGGGGGGGGGGGGGGTGGTAATAGAGGACCTAGGATGGATCCTTGCGGCACTCCATATTTTCCCAGAGATAAATGAGATGACTACCCATTTAAATTAACAAATGGTAGCGAGCAGACTGGTAGGGTCTAAATAGTTTTAAGCCTGCCCTTGAATATCTGTAGTTTTGGAATCAATCTGAGCTCAGAGGTGCCAAATGCAGCACTAAGACAAAGTAAAACTACCAAGGAGATGAATCTAATCTGAGGAGCACAAACCCAGATTGTTTAAACTAGACAAGAAGAGCAGAAGCAAGAACAAGGTTGTGCATTTATTGAAAGTCAGCAATAGGGTTTCCAACCCCCATTTATTGAAGTCCAGCTAGAGTCTTCTGTCGCCCTTGAACAATTACAGGACCGAGTGAGGCCTTGCCTTCCCACTGAACGCCTATTGAAAAAGGCAAATACCCAAGTCAAGTAGAGCACATGAAGTGTCAGAAGAAATCTTAAAGCAGCTACCTACCCCCAATAGGAGCATCACTTCCCCCTTCAGGACCACATGTTGAGTCACAGCAAGCACAGACCTGGTGGTTCCCATCAGCAGCAAGCCACCTGCAACAAGAAAGGAAAATCAGACATGGCAGCTTCATCGTGTTCTTAAGCAGCATGAACATACCCATTGGAAAAGGAACAGGATTTGTGGAGAGCGTCACTGGGTGCAGAAGCAAGAGTGGCCTTCACGGTACACGTTATGTAGATCTGCAAGAGACACCGGTAAGGGTTCACAAAACCAGAGCAGATGGGAAGAGGACTCAGATTCATTCAATATAGTACGTACAGAAGGACTGGATCCTCCCTGGAACATGAAAGCCTCCAGCTGGAACCGGATTTTGTCTTCCTGGGTCTGAAGCAAGAAGTGGGAGCTGGAAGCCGTAGCCTTGGCATCCACAAGGCACCTGATAAAGAGTGGGTGAAAAGGGGTTTACAGCCAGTTGCCCGCATCAATGTTTGTGGTTAACGCTGTAGTAGGGGTTTGTAGATCGAACCAGTTCCTAGCCAGAGCACAAAAGACTGTGGGCAACATTAGCCATTAGAGTGCGCACAAGTCCACACTTAAACAACCAAAAACGGAAATGCCAAGCTACGCTTCAGACAAATTTTAAATCTCACATACCATTTACAGTAGGATGAACATTGGGACAGTCATTCTCAGCAATGCCAAAAGCACTTACCAAGAAGAGCTAAACCTATGGTCA
Source organism: Carassius carassius (assembly GCF_963082965.1). Taxonomy (NCBI): domain Eukaryota; kingdom Metazoa; phylum Chordata; class Actinopteri; order Cypriniformes; family Cyprinidae; genus Carassius; species Carassius carassius. Next base: position 30,988,092 of record NC_081779.1, read on the forward strand.
CTTGACTCAACCTAATTCTCAGGAATCGAGTGCTCACTGAACAAACTTAAACCGTTCTAGAGAAGTGACAGGACTTTACCCATGATTTTCAATGAGGGAATATCTCGGAACAGAAGTCACATCAGGTACTTGTGTGGCCACACAGTGGTCCACAAACACACGCAGGGGGACGTGGTTGTACACCTTCACAGATGCCTCAATATTAATAATGTCACCCAAGTAGTACACATTTGAAGGTCTCCGATTGGCCCAGTCATCTGCAAGAGGAAAGAACGGTTTAGGCACAGCCTCATTTCACAAGGCTTAAGATCTAAAGAAACTACACAAACCCAGCATGAGGTTCATGGAGAACACCAAGACGTCTTCGGCAACCTCCGTTGAAGCATAAGGAACCCAAGTTGGCCTCAAAGCATTACTGCTCACATTATGGAGCCTGTAGTTAAAGGAGATACCAAATCAACCGTTTTCCGGTTACAACACAAGAAACACTGCTTGAAAACATCCAGTCAGTCACTTACCTTTGATAATGGCATTGAATGCCAACAACTGCACCCTCAGTACGAGTAATCGGCGTGCCAGCAAATGCCACAGGGGTGTAGGTAAGAGCAAAGGTGTAGACTAGCTCATCCTCAGTCATCTGTAAGAGACGGAAGTGGTTACCAAATGGGTTCTGTTCAACTAAAAAATAAGGTTCAAGAAGGGTGTTTCTAGCAGCCATAGAACATCAGTTCCCAAAAGCAGCTTTTAGTTATCAGGTTTTAGAAACTGAAAGGTTCTGTGGAGGTTTAATATTCAACTAAGACTAATGAAGAACCCTTGTTTTTTATTGGTTAATTCAGTAAGACGTAACCGTTCTTACCATCAGCACACTATTGCAGTCCTGTAGTGCATATTCAAAGATGAGCACCCCAGAGGCAGAGTCGTCACCAACAACAGGACAGCCTCCCATAGACAAACCAGATGGCTGGATCAGTTGACCGTTGCTAAACATATCCTTCCTCACCTCCACATGAACACGGCTCTCACTGCATTGAACAGCCACACTACTGGGAGTCACAGGTTGCCTCAACTGGAAGTTCACCGCCAACTCACGTTGCACCTCTGGAATGATGGGAAACTTCCAGTCCAAAGGCTTGACTGGACCCTGCAACAGCTGCTTCTCCTGAAGACCAAGAGGGTCTTGCGCAAATTTTCTGTAGTCGAGACTCGGAAGCGGAGAAGCCTTTTGGAAAGGATTCAAGAACCCTTGAGAAGAAAGATCAGGAACTCTGGAAGCTGGAGCTGATTGCGACTTTGTGCTGCTGGGACTTTGACGGTGTTTCAAACTTCCCAAGGCACTCTTCAGGTCAAGCGCCACAATCACAACCAACACTAACACGCCTTGCAAGAACCCCATTCTAACAAACTTTGGCACAATGCTACAATGCACATCAGTGTTGGCTTTGCTATTTAGTAGAGCTTTGAATTAAGGTGGCTCCTCCCCTTTCAGCTTAATTGATTAACTTTGATTCTCCTCTGGGCTTGTAGAGTTTATTCATCCCAAATTTAGAAAAGTCAAGAACATCACTACCCAATAGAAAGCTAAGAACGTTTTATCTGTTTAATACAGATAAAACAGAGGTGATGATTTTTGCCCCAGACAACATTACCCTTAAGATTAGGCAGGTCCTTGGGTGTCTATCATCATCTGACTGCAGTGACATGAGAAATCTGGGTGTCATTTTTGACAGATCGATGTGTTTTAACTGTCATGTTAAGTTTGTGGTTCGTACCTGTTTTTTTCCACCTCAGGAACATTGCTAAGTTTAGATCTAATGTTTTAAAAAAAAGAGAGGGAGATGCTTGTTTATCGTTTTATTTCTAGGACCAGCAGGAGATCACACATTACTCCTGTGCTGAAGGGCCTTCATTGGCTTCCTGTTGGATATTAAATTATTACATTTAAATTAAATTTATGCATTTAGCAGACGCTTTTATCCAAAACAACTTACAGTGCATTCAGGCTATCAATTTTTACATATCATGTGTTCATGTGGATAAAGAGTGCATTTTAAAATTCTGGTCATTACTTTCAGAGCCTTGCATGGTCAAGCACCCTCTTACATCCAGGATCTATTGCATATACATACTCCATGTCGGTCTTTGAGGTCTTCAGGCCAAGATCTTTTAATTGTTCCCAGAACACATCTTAAGACAAGAGGTGACCGTGCTTTCTGTGTTGTGGCTCCAAGGCTCTGGAACTCGCTCCCTTTAGCTCTGAAAACTATGAGTTCTGTGGAATCTTTTATAAAACACTAAAAGACTCATCTTTTTGGACAAGCTTTTAATTAACAATATTATTTGTTTGTTATTGAAGTTTTATTGTTTGTTATTGAAGTTTTATGAAGTTTTATTATAAATGGAATTTATAATTTATATAATTTATATTTGTACAGTTGTTATTTTATTTTATTGTCTATTTTTATATTACTGTGCAGCACTTTATGAACCTTCCTTGTCCATGAAAGGTGCCATACAAATAAACTTTACTTACTTACTAAACTTTACTACACGTGAATCTGAGACTTTAATCTTCATTTGCTCACTAGTTTATAAGAAACACAAAATTTTGTCCATTATAGATAGTTAATGGCATCTAAAGAATTCATAAATTATTGATTAACAATCATAAATATTAATTAATAATTTTTGGTTTAGTTTTAGTGTAGTCACTATGTGTAATGGTAACATCATGTATACCTAAATATAAATGAGTAAAAAGGAAAACATTAGTAAATTGGCAAAATGGTGGGACTAAGCAGCCCGGAAGTCACCTGTAATTGTTCAGGTACAACAAGTGGGATAAAACATTATCATCCTTTTTTTTTTTTTTACTGTGAATTTTTACTTCAGTGCATGTCAATCCTTGTAATGTGTGGAGAATTCATAGTGAGAGATATTCATCAGTATTTTGCCAACAATTTATTTTTAGAAAGATTGAGGAACTAGAAATATTTTAGATGTATTCAGTCTCCACATCTAACAGTGACTGAAACTTTTTAGATGTTCTGAGACAGCACTGTGATTCTCTTAAAATCCATCCATCTTTACAATTTATTCCAGAAATACATTTTGATGCATCCACAAAACCATCACATGAAACATGACGCTCTCTTGTGGCTGCTGGGATACATTGGAGATGTAAGTGAAATAAATGAATTATTTACCTAACAAATTATACATTTAGAACAATAAAATGGGTTGATTTGCAGAATAAATTTAATTGTTAACACTTTAAAAGACATAAACAATAATGCCAAAATAACATTTTCTATGTTAGTTTGTCAGTGCTGTCATATCTGTACAATTTAGAACATTTATTTTCTGAATGAAAAATATAGTTGTTTACAATGGGATATAATTTAGCTCTGCTGACAGCTGTAACTTGTTAAATCATCTAAACCAACAACATGTTAGACCCTATTCTATCTAAGCTCCTAAAAGAGCTGGTTCCAGAAGTCATAGATCCTCTTCTGACTATTATTAATTCATCATTGTCATTAGGATATGTATTAAGCCTCTCATCAAAAAACCACAACTAGATCCCAATGAACTAGTTAATTACAGGCCCATCTCGAATTTCTCTAAATGTCGATGTCCTCTAACATCTCTAACATGACATTAAAAAACTAGGAAACAAAACACATAGCCTACCAATTATGAATAGCTGGGAAAATACTACAAGAGTGGCAAATTGCAGTAAACAATTTCAAACAGAAAGAATGAACAAATCATGGAGACATATGAAATCTTGTTTCAAAATGTAACCCTATGAAAAACTTTGCCGTTTATATCTGACAACAGTGTGACGATCACAGTAGTGCCTTTAAACACTAGGATAAAGTCAAGCTATCTAGCAATTTTAGGCTTACTTACCAGGAATGAGACTAGTGTGTGAAATAGTAAGAACAAGCATTTGTGTTGTTAGACTATGTTGTGCTCATTGTCATATATTCACGCAACTACCCAGTGTTAGAGGGGTATGCATATAATATATATATTATTATTAACAATGTTATTTGCAGTGCAATACTGTACGACTGAACAAAATGGTCTGAATCATCATTTTCACTTAAAACAAGTGATTTATTAAAGTTGTGTTTAGAGACACGTACATAAAAAAAATTGTAAACATTTTCGTACTATCAATTTTAAGCGCATATAGTTTATCGTGCTTGCAGATTATATTTTGAAGTTGTGAAGCTAAATCAATAAGTTTATTAGGATGTTTTATGCTTTCTATAGACTTATACTTTATAAATGTAGAAAATATCCGTGTTTTTTGTGTGTAGGCTAGTCAAAATTGGTCAGTCGTGACTCGTATCCAACATGAAGGATCAGTGCATAAAAATGCAACCATGAACATTGTAGCAAGTTCGTTGGAGGAAAGGAAGAGGACAAAGGGGTAGGCTGGACTGCTGACGTATTTATTTAACAAATATAAATGAAACTTCACAAACACCAAATGGTGACTTCTATTCTGACACGTTGGCACAACACTTTCGGTTTACTCTTTCCGGTTTCGGTTTCCGGTTCGGGTCAGCAGTCCGTCTCTCTCTCGCTTGCTTCCGTCTCTCCTGGCGTTTTATACTCTCTCCACGCCAATTACTGGAACAAGAAACAGGTGATGATAATTTCTGCCCAAACCACTCACTTACCGCTTGTCTCCTGATTCTCTCTCCCGCTGCAGACTTCGCTAAACCACACCCCCCCGCTACATACCCCCACCGCCCGACACAGCCCCCCCCCCCCCCCCATTTCTGGAGAGGAAGTCGGCCACCGCCATCTGAACACCCGGCCTGTGGACCACCTTGAACTTAAAAGGCTGAAGAGCTAGAAACCAACAAGTGATCCACGCGTTGGTATCCTTCATGCGGTGGAGCCACTGCAGCGGAGCGTGGTCCGAGGGACAAGCAACTTGTCAACACGCGGCATTGGATACGCGTCGAATTTCGACACAGCATTGACCTTGCGATAATCCACACAGAACCGGACTGAGCCGTCCGCTTTCGGAACTAAAACTATCGGGCTCGCCCAGTTACTGTTGGATTCTTCTATTACCCCCATGTCAAGCATTGCGCCTAATTCAGCCTGAACTACTTCTTTCTTGTGCTCAGGTAAGCGATACGGACGGCTGCGAACTACCATGCCCGGCTCGGTCTCGATATGGTACTGAATCAGGTTAGTACGGCCCGGTAGGGGCGAGAAGACGTCGGCGAACTCTGCCTGTAATTTCGTTAAATCAGTGAGTTGGGACGGCAAGAGGTGATCTCCACCTGGAGCCAGGGCGAGGGATTGTGGTTTGATATTCGCCTCTGGACCGAGATCATCCTCCCCCCCAATCACCATTGCCAACATCACTGATTCTGCCTCATTCCATTTTTTAAGGAGGTTGAGGTGGTAGATCTGACAGGTCCCGTTCCTATCGGTCCGTATTACCTCATAATCGAGATCTCCGACTTGTCGTGCGACCTCAAACGGTCCCTGCCACTTAGCCATTAATTTGGAGCTTGACGTTGGGAGTAATACAAGTACTTTCTCTCCCGGTGCAAATTTGCGTAACCTAGTTCCCCTGTTATACAGCTGGCTCTGGCGGTCCTGGGCTTGTAACAAATTCTCCATTGATAGCCGCCCCAATGTGTGGAGTTTTGTTCTCAAGTCCAGCACATACTGAATTTCGTTTTTGCCCTGAGACGGTCCCTCCTCCCAAGTTTCTCTCAGTACGTCGAGCACCCCCCGGGGCTGGCGTCCATAGAGAAGCTCGAAGGGGGAAAACCCCGTGGAGGCTTGCGGGACCTCTCGCACAGCGAATAACAAGGGCTCTAGCCACCTATCCCAATTTTTGGCGTCTTCCTGAACGAACTTACGGATCATGGATTTAAGAGTGCGATTAAATCGTTCGACCAGGCCGTCGGTTTGTGGGTGATAGACGCTAGTTCGAATCAATTTAATGCCCAACAATCCGTACAGTTCGCGTAGCGTACGTGACATAAACGCCGTGCCCTGATCGGTGAGGATTTCTTTTGGAACCCCCACCTGGGAGTTAAGACGAAACAGGGCATCCGCAACACTTTTAGCGGAAATGTTGCGGAGGGCCACCGCTTCAGGATATCGTGTTGCATAATCCACTATGACCAATACAAAGCGATGTCCTCGTGCCGATCGCTCGAATGACCCGATGAGGTCCATACAAATTCTCTCGAAGGAGACCTGCATTAAGGGAAGAGGGCGCAAAGGCGCTTTTGGGGTGGCCGGTGGGTTCACTAACTGACATTCCGGACAAGACGCGCACCACCTGCACACGTTGTCATGAATGCCCGGCCAAAAGAAACGGGTCATGAGGCGATTTAGTGTTGTTTCCTGTCCCAAATGGCCCGCCATAGGGTTAGAATGAGCCGCATGGAAAAGCATTTCCCTGCGGCTCTTCGGAATTAACAATTGGGTTGTATTCACTTTTGTCCGAGCGTCTTGGGTCACTCGATACAACCGGTCTTTTAAAATGGCAAAATACGGATAGGTGAGCGGGAGGGCAGGTTGGAGAGGTTGGCCATCGATGGAGCGGACCTGGTGAAATGCATGCTTTAATGTCTCATCCTGAGACTGCTCCAGAGGAAAGTCATCACGCTCGGAGAGAATCAGTCTCCCGATTTCGTTCGGTTCCCCTGAAGCAGACCCCAGCGGTCCCAGCTCAGTTTCTCCTACCTGTACCCGCGCGGTATCCTTCTGTGCCTTACTTCCCCAAGAGGCATCCGCACATAACGACCCCAATAAAACCGTAAACGCAGGCCAATTCGTTCCCAAAATTATCAGATGCCGGAGGTGGGGACTAACCGCCACCTCTACACTATGCTTTTGTCCCCGGAATGGAATAATAATTGGGATGACCGTATACTCCACCACATCCCCGTGTACGCACCGCACCTTAACCACGCGGCTTGTATCCAATGCCCCCGGTTGAATCAGGCTTTGATGGATTGAGGTTTGGTTGCATCCTGAATCCACCAAGGCCGGATATGTACCCCCCTTGATACTCACAGGTATTTGGTACTCGCCAGCCTGACCGGGGGTGACCTGTGGGACGCCCGGGACCCGAATCATCGTCCCCACCTCCATCACTTGACACCTGTCCACGAAATGCTCCGGGTCCCCGCAACACCAACAGGCCAGCCCAGACCTACCTGCCGCCCCAGTGGCAGGGAGTGGATTGGAGAATTGGCGCGGAGAGGGCGGAGAAACGGAAGCACTGTCCCCTCCGGCAGGCACAAGGGACTCTTGAAGTGCCCTTGGTGGACACAAGGAGGGCCGGCTGGACGGGACCTAGGGAGAGGGACAGGGTGAGAGAGAGAGGGGGAAGAGAGAGAAGGAGAGAGAGAGTTAGAGGGCACGCCACCATGTGGTCCTCCGCCATGGCCGTCTTCTTGGGCAGCCGAGCGACGAACTGCTCCAGCACCACCAGGTCGATGAGATGCTCCACGTCACCTCCCTCGGCCAGTAGCCACTTGCGGCAGGAGTCCCGGAGCTGTTGGGCCATCGCGAAGGGCCGACCGGCTTCGCCCAAGTCCAGGGACCGGAAGCACTGACGATGTTGCTCGGGCGACCGGCCGACCCGCTGGATGATGGCCCTCTTTAGGTCATCGAAGACCAGGAGGTTCGCCACCGGAAGTTGTTGCGTGGCCACCTGGGCTTCGCCGGAGAGCAGGGGAATGAGGCGCACCGGCCACTGCTCGTGGGGCCAGCCACACGCCTCCGCCGACTTCTGGAACAGCTCCAGGAAGGCCTCCGGATCGTCCTGGGACCCCATCTTGTGTAGCGGTAGGTGCGTGGGCGGCCTCGGCGCGAACCTCCCGATCGATCCAGCTCCGGAACCTCTTGCGGTCCTCCTGCTGGGCCTGGACGATGGCCTGGAAGCGCCTCTCCTGGTCGGTTCTCAGGTCCAGCAGGGCCTGGTGTTGCTTGCGGTGCAGGACCGCGAGGGAAGCGATGATGTCCGCAAGCGGCGTGGAGGACGGGCTTTGCATGGCGGCGGCGGTCCTGCTTCCTTCCCGGGTTTCGGCACCAGTGTAGCAAGTTCGTTGGAGGAAAGGAAGAGGACAAAGGGGTCGGCTGGACTGCTGACATATTCATTTAACAAATATAAATGAAACCTCACAAACACCAAATGGTGACTTCTATTCTGACACGTTGGCACAAAACTTTCGGTTTACTCTTTCCGGTTTCGGTTTCGGTTTCCGGTTCGGGTCAGCAGTCCGTCTCTCTCTCGCTTGCTTCCGTCTCTCCTGGCGTTTTATACTCTCTCCACGCCAATTACTGGAACAAGAAACAGGTGATGATAATTTCTGCCCAAACCACTCACTTACCGCTCGTCTTCTGATTCTCTCTCCCGCTGCAGACTTCGCTAAACCACGCCCCCCCCCCTGCCACAAACATCATTAACTAAAATGAATGAAAGACAATAAACATCAATGTGCATTCACAAAGATAACGTTATTTGAATGTTTAAATGATATAACATGACAGCGAGTTGTTAGAAAAGAAATGTATACTGACATCATTTCGTGATGATTAATGGATTCGATACATTGGTTCTTTAAAACAGTTCATTGACCCAATCTGTACGAAACAATCGGTTCTCGAAAATGAATAGGCCTTTGCATCACTAACATCACTTAATTGTAACATCACCACAAGGAAGATCTGTATACTTCACAAATAGTGCAGAGATGGGAGTCTTTTTATATATTGGGTATCTGAGCATGTGTATATTTAGAAGTCCATTGTTTTAGACCAGTGCAATGTATATGAGTATTGTGGGGTATTGCCCTGGTGACCATGTTTAAAGTCTGAGGTTTATGCTGGGATTTGTAGACCCGACCTAAAAGTCTGTAACATTTGAACGTGGTATTAGTTACACGTTAAATGTTAACACATATTTAGACTATGTTGTAATGGATCAGCCGTTGTTGTGTTATTTTGTGAAATAGCATCAGGATTCAGTTGTGTGTTCTTGAAACCGACAATTATCTTTGTCCTATGAAAAAGTCAAACAGTCCCATCTGCTATCTTCATATTCAGCCTGCCTTCAACATGAGATAATGAACCCATCACTACCCCATTCTGGAGAATGTGTGTTGTGTTAGACAAGGTGCTTCATGACCCGAAGAGGGATGTTTGTTGTGTTCTGTCTTCATCTCATTGAGCGTGACCAGTATTTAGGATGACCAGGAGTATTAGTCAAGTCAAGTTTATTTATATAGCAGGTATTAAACAAAATGGTAATTCAGAGTGCTTTACATTAAATGAAGTAAAATAATCATAAAAATAAAAATAAATAATCTCAACAGTAAAACAAGGAATTTAAAAAACAACTTTTAAAACGATTTAAAAAATTTATTTAAAATGAACTAAAACAGTTAAGAATAGAAAATGGTTATATATAAAATACTATGCAGCCAGTTCAGACGTTGCACGATGCTCATTCAGTAAATGTACAGCAAAACAGAAAAAAAGACTCTGTCTCCAGAATCACACCAAGATTCTTGACTTGTTTTTAGTTGTTTGACCCCTGGAGTCAAGGTATGCATTCGCCTTGAGAAATTAATCTTCTTTGTCAGATGCAGTGACTTCAGTACGTTTGAAATGTCATGTTTGTAAGGTGAAGGTAGATAACGTACAATGTCAACTGTTCGAATAATTAACAATTTAATCAAATTAACTGACAATATTTTAAATGTATTGTTTTAAATAAAGAATATAACAAGGTCTTTGAAATGTCTAAACGATACATGATATGGATAGTAAATATATTTTTAACATAAAATATATAAAATACAATTACAGCTGTTGGATATTTAGGTGATTATTGTTTGCTTTTAAATGGAGGTATATTTTGAACCATTAAACAGAGGCCCTGAAAAATGTCTTTTCTGCTCTGTGTCTGGAAATAGCAGAGGTATGTGTAAGGTTACGGCCATAGCAAAAGTCAAATAATTATGATTCACGGTTAGATTTGCTCCATATGTGAAAACAGCATGTGTGTTTACACACACTTTTTTAAGTGAAGCATAACATGCCTAATGGTAGTGAAGGGCTCAGTTCTTGAATTACAGATACATTAACTTCATCTAAACTTCACAGCCGTCTGTGCTGTGACAAGCAAACAAGCTCCTTCACATCCATTTAAAGCAAAATACATATTTTTAGTTTTGTTTTTAAACATACAGAAAGTCTTTGGCAACATGTCTCATTTTGTGTATGTGTGTGTGAGATAGAGAGAGAGCGAATTAAAATTTTGAAGATTATGTTATGCATTATTTTTTCCTTCTCGTTTTCTCATTATAATGACTTAATTTTCTCGTTATCTCGACATCACAAAAGTTGTTTACTTAGTTGTTTAGTTGATTTTTGTTCATGATATTCAGCTCCAATAAATGATTAAAAAAAAAAGAGAGAAACAGAATAAATGTTATATATCATTATTGAATCACACTGAAAAATAAGATTGCAGACGCTTGCCATCTAAATGAGTTTCTAAGAAACTAAGAATCTGTTAATGGAATCTAAGAAAAAAAAATTACTTTATAAATTTTGACAAATATAAGTTATAAATAGTACTTGACCTTCTGGGTTTATTCTTTTATTTTTCAGTTTTTAAAACAAGACATGGCATTACACATGGTTATGGTAAATACAAAAAGGTCACCTTCACATAGTGAACTGACTGTAAATACACAAGTAACATCAAGACACCGTCACTTAAATACTTAAAATACTTGACTTTTTGACCGTCAGTGAAAGAAAGGAGTGTAGAACTGAACTGGGGATAACAAGTTGGTCCCTTTTAGGTCCTTCTGGACTGGAGAAAATGCAGATAATAGAACAAAATAACCACGTGGAAGTTGTCAAGGTAGAAAAACAACAATATTCAAACCTATAGAAAAGACAGTGACAGAGTCCATCATTATCTTGGAGATCGAAGCTCTAAGTTCATTGTCCTGTGATGTACAGTAAGATGGCATTAGGAACATCCATGGTTTCATCTTTCTCCAAAACGATATCATAGGAGTTTAAGTATGACTCTCTCCTCTCATCCACCTCGGGTAAAAACAAAGACATTCATTAGATGGATTTTCCCACTTTTTTCATGTGCTGTCCTGCTTTTACTGTGGATTTACCTTATCATTGAGGTATCCGATCTTCAGGATGTTTTCTAAGTCCATGACTCCATCAGACATGTTGAGATCCCCAAGAGAGTCTCCGAGCAGGAGGACATTACAGCGGCTCTGCAGTTCCTTGAAGTGCTCAGCATTGAGCAGAGCTCCTTCTCGTTTGTTGTAGATATGAATCAGCTCTCCTTTAAATGCCTGCAAAACACCCTGCAAGCCCAATAGTTAACTTTAATAACCCAATAACTTTCAGTAGGTCGTAAATATAGCTGCATGCTGAAATTGGGCAAGCCCAAATGAGGTAAAATGAAGAGCTAAGAAGCAGTCTTTAATTACTCATTACAGACCAGGGTTCTGCAGCTCTGCTCCTGAAGAGCTTCCTTCCTGCAGACTTCACTTCCAACCCTGCTTCAACACGCCTGTCTGTAGGTGTTTCTCAATGTCAAGGAAGGATCCTCGGAAGCCAGTTTTTCGAGGATGCTACGTCATCGACATCCGTCGAAGGACTGTTCCAATGTCGAGGATCCTCGGAATTTCAACCTAGGACTGAGTCCTTCGTTCGAAGAATATCCCATACACAGGAAAGGATGCATATGTGTATCCTTCGCGCTCTTCGCTCTCTCAAAATCACCCACAATCCTATGTGCGCAGCTTTGCTATCTTGTTCAAAAATTAAAACATGTCGAACGTTAGCGAAGTCGGAGTGTATACGGTTTTGATTTACGTTACCAAACATTTGTCATAACTGTAGTAAATATAAGTAAAGTTTAACGTTTAAATGCCAGTAGGGCTGTCACTTTTAGTTCGAAAATCGATTGCACAATCGATCGGACCAACCAAAAAAGTTTCGATTTTAACCAAATATGTACACTATTAATTTTAAAAGAATTAAACAATAAAAAAATATAGATGTAACAAAACTCACAAACAAGCAGAAAAAGAATATAAAGAATTCCGAAAGTGCAGTATGCGTTGCGAAAGCTTGATATAAAATACCAGCAATTTTACGCGCCTACAAGACCCAGTGACGTCGAAAGCGACCTCTCTGCGTTCACACCAAACGCGAATATAGCGTCTGGCGCGAATCATTTCAATGTTAAGTCAATGTAAAGACAGCGACCCTGGGACATCAGTGCGGTCGGAGCACGTCTTCTCAACAGCTGGACATATAGTGAATAAAAAACGCTCTGCTCTGGACCCCGAAATGTTCATCGACTTGTTTTCCTGTCCAATAAATTTGTAATGGTCCTAGCCTTTTGGTGCATTTCCTTAAGCCTGCCTAGTGCCGTCTAGCCTAAGTGTCGGTTATGTTCAATAAAAAACACACATTGCCTGTTCTCAAGTCCATTTAAAGTTAAATTATTTTTAACAGTTGTTTGAAATGGATTGATCATTATTTAAAATAATCTTGGAGATTTTTGAATTGCCTAAATCATAAATGCAGCCGGGTTTAAGCCTGCAGTGATGTTTTTCTTTTGTCATGGCAGCCGTCCCCTCTGCATATAAATTTTTTCGAGAATGTTGCACTCCTGTTGCTGTTCTGCACGAAACTTAATGCCAATAAATAAGAAATATCGCTGACTTGTGCGTTTCCAGCGCTCTCTTTGCATTCGTCCGTTATTTGACGTTGAAAAAGGAAACTTTTTTTTTTTAGACATGGAAAATCGATTTTACAATCGATTCAATGAACACTTATGTCTTAAAAATCGAAAATGATTTTTTCACAAAAGTGACAGCCCTAAATGCCAGTACAAATTACTACCGTATTGATATTGTAAATTATACAAATACAAATGGTTAACTAAAACGGACCTGTCAATTAACAATTGGTTGCGTCATCGGCATTTCTTTTATAAATAACTAGTTAAGTTGTCCAAAGTAATTTAATGATACCATTCACAGCGTTATTCAAACGGACATTTTCACTGACGTAATGACGCAATGAGGTGCACTTGCTAGCCTGTTCCAGTTATGTGTTCTCCGAATGCAAAAGAGGAGTCTCACCTAGCCTCTGAAGGAAGTGACTTGGAAGGACCAGTCCTGCCAAGGAAGTATCCTTGACATTGAGAAACGCCTTGTAATGATCAAGTAGCCCTGAACTCTTTGATCAGATCAGCTGCTTCAGGTGAGCTTCAGTAGGGTTGGAGCTGAACTCTGCAGTACTATAGCTTTCCAGGAGTCCCCAGTTAAAGACATTTGATGATACACCATTTTACAACAATGCTAACTGATATTTAAATTTTTGCAGGTCAATATTTTTGCAATTTTGAATGTTTACGGAGTAATGCACTATTTTATAGATGGGGGGTTAAAATGACAATTTTATCTGAAATTTGGTGTCAGGACTTGGGTTTGATCTTCCTCCTGTTTTTTTCTTTCTTTGCTTCAGTTTCTTCCATGTGTTCACGAACAGCTGACATGGTTTCATTATTAGCCTATTTTCCTTGATTTCTCTGCTATATCATTGCTGTTTCTCTTTTTGCTTTTTTTGACAGTGTGTTCTCTGTGTTTCTTTGCCACTCACATGCTTTTCTTGTTTAGGTCTTGTCATTCAGTTCTGTTTTTTATTTTTTATTTCTGCCCAGTTGTGTTGTGGTTCAGTTTTCCTCCAGAACTCACTGATCGGGGACTGCTCTGTGTTTCTTATCTAATGGACTGTTACAGCTACTGGAGTTTGGATTCGCCGGGTTGTGTACTGGACTGCTTTGCTGTTATGACTATCTGCTGGACCTGTTTGATCTCATTCTACGAACTGGATTTGGTTTTTGGTGGACTGCACAGGACTCTGACCCTTGCCTGTGTGACCCTTTTCCTGTCTCCTGCTAGTCCAGAACTGGACTGGGGCTGTTTGGCTCATAATGTTTATTATTGTTATTCAATAAATAGAAGTTAAGCATTCTTCTGCTTTTGGGTCCTTCCTTCCAGAGATCGTTACATTTGGAGCCAAATTACAGGGGGGTAAAAATGACTTGAGAAAGATGGAAGCATTATTATGTTATTTTTACAGTGATATTAGTAGGTCTATTAGTTAAAATGTTTGACTAACAATTGTTGTGTCAGTATATGCCAGGTGGCTGGTGACCATTAGAAGATAGGGGGGAAAAAAAATTATCTCTCTTTTTTTTTCTTCTGCAAAGTTTGTATACCTGTAACTCAAGAAGTATTAAAGTCTGTAGTCTTAGATTGTAGTTTAACAAATTTCTTTGTGTATCTTCATTTATATGGTTTAGTTCCAAGAGATACTGGGCTCTAAATGTCTCCAAGATTAAACTGTTCAATTATACACTTATTCAGTGGTTAAAAAGCAACTGTCGGTCACTTTACATACAGTACCATGATTAATGGTTGAAAAGACAGAATTTCAGGACTGGCACGATTAAAAACATGAGGGGTGTTGATATTTTCCCACCCATGACAGAGCAAACCAGACTCCCTCTTTACCTTTTGACCTGTTCCTTATAAAAAACTAATTCCACACTACTCTCAGAATAATGAAGAGACTACATATCAAAATGCTCCCGATCACCACAAAACAATGCTATTTTGTGCTATTGTCTTTTTTATTATCTAGAATTTGTGATTTTACCATGTCCTTCTGCTGTTATCCTTTTTAATTATGTTGAGTGCGGTTTATATATATATATATTTTTATTTTATTTATTTTTTGTACAGCATACATTTATACATTTGAAATATTAGTTCTTAAATAAATTAGCCCTGGGTGTAACATAAGCATTTTAGTTAAAATGTTTGTTTAGTAATTAATTTTTTTTTTTTTTTCAAACTGTTCAAGTATTTGTTAACAACTATAATATATTCTTGTGAACATTTCTAATACCACGTTAAGAACAGCCTACCCCCAACCAAATAACGACCCAAACTGGAATGTGTTCCTGTGGCTCAGTGGTAGAGCATTGTTTCAGCAGCGCAGAAACAGCTTTTGAAGAATGGCATTAGTGTGGCAAATCGCTGTCCATGTAAACCCCCTTAACGGAGTGATGCTGTTATAAGAGGAGACGTTTATCCTATCAGAGTACTGCACTGTACTCATGCTACTACTGCACTTCAATGCTGTAATGTGTTATAGTTATAGTGTTATTATATCATGTGTACTTTTTTTCCCCTGTACATGTCAAACCCATTAATTAAGCATTCATTAGTTCATTGTAAAAAAAAAAGTCAATTATTTGTGGTCTTACAAACTGTTAAGTTTGTCCTACATATAAATGACTATTCAATATCAGAAATTGAATAGCCAAAATTAAGACGAAACGAATGTATTGAAAATCATTTGAACCATATCAGTGAATTATTTTTACAAACACATGACAAAAGATTGAAAAGAAACTTACAGACTCGTCAAAGTCCATGTAATTGGAGAAGACTTTAACATTAGGATGGAACACACCAGCTTGTCTGATTACTTCCTCTAACACATCCCCGACTCCAGCAGAGAAGATCAGCAGAGGAACAGACATCTGATGGAGATGATCAAAGAACTGCTGGTAGCCATCCCTGACAAACACATTATCAGTATTATATGTGATATCACCCACTACAATACAATCGCTTGATAGTTTTGGTAAAGATCTGACCTCAGCATGGCTTCAGACTCTCTCACAATTACAGCCAAACTATCCTTACTGATCTTCTGCTGCACAAGGAGCTCATGAGCTTTGGTCCACCTGCACACACACACACACACACACACACACACACACACAGCTAAGAATAATGAATGATTGATAACTTGCCATTGGTGTAAATACAATTAGGCAAAAAGATATAAACAGCATTACTGAAAAGTTACAACAAAAACCAAACCAAAACAAAATGCAAATGGTTCAGGTCACAGTGTAAGGTAGGTCACATTTGTTAGTTTTTTTGTTGTTGTTGTTTTTTGCTTGATTCAACTTTTACTTGAGAACTTGAGACTTGTTTTTTTTTTTTTTCTTGGCTGTTCCAACTGTTGGGGTTTGTGATTGACAACCGCATTGACAATTGACTATTCTGACTATGTCACAATTGGCAATGCAAATAAAACTGAAAGATCTTTTCACATTTGACATGACAGAATTCTAACCGAGGTGTCCACTGTGGTTGATGTGTTTGCTCCGCTCTCCTGATACTGGTGTAAGTTTGTGTGGGTAATGGAGTTATTATGTGTTTGGAATCATTGTGTCACTGGTATTCCAGAGAAAGCAGGAGAGAAGGTAAAGCCAGCCAGGTTTCCCTGAGCACTACTGCAGATCTGTCGCGTGGAGTTAACATCGCTCACAGGCTAGGACCTTGTTCTGCTGCGGAAAGATCCTCTCGTCGCATAATTGTCTTATTTTCTAAGCAGTCTCAGCGGTTACAAGTTTGGAAAGATGCTAAAACATCCGTCCATCTCAGGGAAAAGAAGATCGAGATCTATGAGGATCTTTCACAGAAAGACAAGGATCCAAGGTTTTCACTGTGGTAGAGAAGGTGAGATGGGAAGGAAAGAGAGCTGGCTTTCACAATCCCTTTGCTGTGATTGAGGGTACAAGAGTGACCACTAAGGATGTAGCCAACATATATATGGATGTAGCCATATGTTAGCAATGCTCATACAACAAGCAACTGTTACTTTTGGTGTTTAGCTTGATAAATGCGTAATAATTTTATTAGTATTATTCTTCTTAAATACTTGTATCTATTTCTTGATTTCTTATTTACTTAGTTTTTAATCTATTTATTAAATTTTTATAACATTTTATATAATGTCTTGTTTTACCACGTCTAACAGTACTGAGTGTTTTCCCCTGTATCCTGATTCCCTGTGTACAAGCTCGGACTGTTATTGTTACTCCGCCTGCCCCGACATCTGCCTGGTAACCCGTTTGGAGTTTGGATTTGTCTCTGATACCCCTGTTGCTGTTCTCTGATCTTTGCCTGTCTGACACTGCTATTTAATAAAAGCTGCAAATGGATCTCCATGCCTCTGAAACCTCATCATAGTACTCTTTTGGTCCACTCATTTAATCAAACTTAGTTCGGTTCTTTTCTTGCTTCTTTTCAATATTTGGAGTTCACATGGCTTCGAACACTTTTGAGAAACTAATTTAGTGGGAATATATTACAGTTGGGATCAGATAAGCTTGGCTCATTTGAATTTATTAGTGATTTCACTTAACCAACAAACTGTGATTCTTGGAAATATATATGGGTACAATAATTATTGGATAATTTTTATTATTTTGTTTTACAAATTAGATGAGAAGCTTACATATTAGTCTAATAAATTTCCTAATGCATTTTTCATTCAGCAACAGCCATATCACCCTGCAGCCCAAGACTGGTTGTCCACTGAAGCTAAGCAGGGTTGAGCTGATCAGTACCTGGATACCTCTCTGAGGACACACATACAAACTTTAATTGAGGACAGTAAGAATGTTAGGGCTCTAGATACGGCTTTGGATGCGTCTAGCTCAGGGATTCCTGTACATTGTTCGGTTCCGGAAACAGAGCCCCAGCAGCAGGGCAACTGGGTGACGATGAGGCAGCGTAGTCGTGGGTCAAAACACCGCTCTTCTGTTCCGATCAAAACATTAAACAGGTTCTCCCCACTCAGTGATGCACCCACTGAGAAACCTGATGAAAGTGCTCTAGTTATTGGTGATTCTATTGTACGGAACGTGAATATAGAGACACCAGCCACCATAGTCAAATGTTTACCGGGAGCCAGAGCGCCTGACATCTTGGCAAATTTAAAAGTGCTGGCTAATGCTAAACGTAAATACAGTAAGATTGTTATTCATGCCGGCGCTAATGATGTTCGACTTCGCCAGTCGGAGATCACTAAAAATAACATTAAAGAGGTGTGTGAACTTGCAAGCACGATGTCAGACACTGTAATATGCTCTGGTCCCCTCCCTGCTTACCGTGGTGATGAGATGCATAGCAGATTGTCATCACTCAATGGCTGGATGTCTAAGTGGTGCCCACAGAATAACATAGGTTTCATAGACAATTGGACGAGCTTTTGGGGCAGACCTGACCTGTTTAAAAGAGATGGTCTTCATCCCTCCTGGGGTGGCGCCACTCTTCTCTCTAGAAATATGGCAAATAGTCTTAGTGTTTATACTTGACTAACTGGGGCCCAGGTCAGGAAGCAGACAGACTGGCTAAACCGACCGTCTGCTAGCTGCCTCCCATCACAGAGGTCAGTTAATTCTCAGCACATAGAGACTTTTTCACCTAGATATCACACTATTGAGACTGTGTCTGTTCCCCGAACTAGAAAATACAAAAAACGTCCAAACCAAGTTAAGATTAACAATTTAATTGAGGTTCAACGAATAAAGAATATGTACGGATAAACAAATGATAAAGCTTGGCTTATTGAATATCAAATCCCTTTCTATGAAAACACTTTTTGTAAATAATATGATCACTGATCATAATATAGATGTACTCTGTTTGACAGAAACCTGGCTAAAACCTGATGATTACATTATTTTAAATCTCAGAGTCTCAGGGCTCTGAACAGGTTCAAAGAAAGAAAACCAGAAACGAATGAAATTTTGACAGAAGCAGAACCAGAAATGAAATAAAATGTTATAGTTCTGGCTTCCGGTGCGGTGCTACAACAAGATGGACGCATAATAACGAGCTCCTCAAGTCGGTTTGGGAAAAGTACCTCCTGTCAATATAAATTACACTGAGATCGTTTTAATTTAAGTATGAACGGAGGGAGAAAGCTAAGGAGTCAGATGATGAATAAAAATGCGAGTGATACGCAACAAAACCCAGAAGTGATTGAGTCTACTGTACACGAGGAAAACGACGACAACGGAGGTGAAGCTAGCACCGCTATGCTAGGGGAAGCTAGCACTGACCAGAAAGCTCTGCTTCAATCTTTAACGATGCTTCGTACAGAGCTAAAAGATTTTAAACAAGGAATGAGACGGGACCTGGACGAATTTAAAAACGACGTGAAGAAAGTTTTGAAAGACGACCTCTCGCAGTTTAAAGGTGAAGTTATGCAGGAGCTTCAGAGTCATAACGCCAACATAGCTGAGACACAAACTCGAATAGCTGACATGGAGTCGGCCTGCTTGGAGATGAAAGAAACGCTACTGGCGGTGGTGAAAGAAAACACGCAGATGCGGGACAAAGTTGTCGATCTCGAGAGCCGCTCAAGAAGAAATAATATAAGGATTTACAGGGTGCCGGAGGAAAAAGAAGGAAGATCTGTCACTGAGTTTGTTAACGAGTTGTTTAAACGCCACCTGACCCTGCCAGAGGGTCTCGAGCTCCGTGTCCAGCGGGCACACAGAGCATTGATTCCAAAGCCCGCAGCTGCCTCTTCCCCGAGATCAATAATCGTTAATTTTTTGGAGTTTCAAGTCAAAGAGTTGGTCCTGAGGAAAGCGTGGAAACAGAAGATCGAGATTAACGGGAAAAGACTTTACTTTGATAACGACTATGCAACAGACGTCATGGAGAGGCGCAAGATGTACGGACCTATCAAAGCGGCTCTGAGGGAGAAGGGGATCCGGTATCAGACACCCTACACGAAGATGCGGGTGTACTGGGATTCCGGTCTGGTGATATACAGCACAGCCGATGAGGCAGCACAGGGCCTGAATCGATGCGGATTCAGGGTGGAGGTGGTGACCAAAGCGAACACCGTCGCGGCAGCGGAGGAGCGACTGAATGCAGCGTTGCCATGGAAACGCACCACCAACACTTCAGACAGTGCAGCTCAGCGTGCAAGGGAGAGGCTGACGGAGTTCAGACGAGACTCACACCAAGAGAACTGCAATGGATGACAAGATAAAGGCTACGTCGCCGGGTGAACTCGAATATCATTATCCTTTTTTGTTAAAAACAATATTACTTTTGCACTAAAGAATATTAGTCTGTTACGCACAAATCTGGGTCATATTAGATTAAATGACTCACGACTTAAGTTTATAGATCAGTTGAACCGACAAGAGGGAGTGTTTTGCAGCAAGCAAAAAATGTTGGACAATTCTAGTATTTGTGGGTTTTCTCTCACAGCTAGGGAGGGCCCCCACTACAGTGAGGCACACAGCCCTCCTCCCACCAACAGGGACCACAAGGGATGGATAAGTACATCTCCATTTTGGAAGTCACATTGTTCAGAGTTTAACTGTTGTTCTTTGGTTTTGTTCTATATGTTCAGTGTTGGATTGCCGCTCAAACTCGTTAGAAATGGCAGAGTATAATACTAAAATACTGACGTTGAATGTTAATGGTCTAAATAATCCTGTGAAGCGTAAGAAGATAATGACCAAATTAAAGAAGGATAAGCCACAGATTATTTTTCTACAAGAAACGCATCTGTCTAGTCTGGAGAGCGAGAAACTTAAGAGGTTTGGATATACCAACTCATTTTATAGCTCATACCGTCATGGATGTAGAAGAGGTGTGATCACACTTATATCCAACACAGTGAAATTTGAATGTATTAAAAAAATTAGTGATAAAGAAGGGAGATTTATTTTTGTGAAAGGAAAACTCGAGAACGAAATGGTGACACTGGTTAACGTGTATGCTCCACCCAATAGTGCAAAACAATTCTTTAAAACCCTATTTGATACCATGATTTTAGAAATGGATGGAGTATTAATATGTGGTGGTGACTTTAATATTGTGATGAACAGTAAACTTGACACGACAAATAAAAATAAGCATAGCAACCCGGTTATGAGAATGGTCAAGAGAACACTTAAAGAATTTGGGATAGTTGATGTATGGAGGGAGTTACATCCTTCTAAAAGAGACTACACACACTATTCTCCCCCTAACAACAGCTATGCTAGAATCGATTACTTTTTCATGAATAAGAATGATTTAAATAGGGTAAAGAAATGTGAAATTCAACAAGCAGATGTGTCTGATCACTGTGCGGTTCTCCTTACAGTTAATTTGAAAGTACAAGAGAAAAATACGTTATGGAGGCTAAACGTAGGAATGTTAAATAACAAGTCAAATGTGGAGGAACTAAAGAAAGACATCATAATCTATCGAAATGAAAATGACAATGGAGAGGTTACCCCAGTTATTTTATGGGATGCTCTCAAAGCAGTTATAAGGGGAAAACTGGTTGCTAAGACGGCAGCAATTAAAAAAAAACAGAGAGGAGGCCTACAAAAAGGAGAAGGAAAAGCTATTTATAACCGAACAACAACACAAGACTACACAAGACCCCTCACTACTTCCAAAAATTAAAGAATTTAGGGATAATATAGATAAAATACTAATCACAGAAATTGAAAAGAAGACCAGATTTCTAAAACAATCCTATTATGAAGTGGGACCAAGGGCAGCCAAATTACTGGCAAAACAATTGAAAAAACAGCAAGCAGATCGGACAATTCACAAGATAAGGGATACAAATACGAATCAAATAATTTGTGACTCCAAAGAGATTGGAACTCAGTTTATGAACTACTATAGAGATTTATACAGTCAGCCTCCCTCCGCGAATATCGACCAAATGAAAGCTTTTCTTAAGAAACTGGACTTACCATCAATTGGAAAAAATCAGAATGACCATCTGACTTCACCCATTACAAAAGCAGAGATAGAGAAAGCAATAAACAAACTAAAAACAAACAAATCTCCCGGCAGTGACGGTCTACCATCCGAGTGGTATAAAACATTTAATGAACAGCTTATACCTCTACTCGAAAAATCATTCAACTATACACTTGAACATGGTGAAATGCCTCCTTCCTGGAATGAAGCGGTAATATCAGTGATCCCCAAGAAAAAACAACAGTGAGACTTGTTCAGACTATAGACCCATATCACTACTCAATGTTGACTATAAATTGTATTATCTCAATTATCGCCAAAAGATATGAATATTTTATCAGTGACATTATAGATGAAGACCAGACTGGCTTTATTAAGGGACGTCAAGCCCAAGATAACACAAGGAGAACTTTATATATTATCAACCATATTCTAGAAAAGGGAAAATGTGCAGCCTTAATAAGCCTTGATGCAGAGAAGGCTTTTGATAGCGTAAATTGGACTTTTCTATATCAGGTACTTGAGAAATTTGGACTTAACGACAAAGCTGTCAGATGTATTAAAACGCTTTATCAAAACCCGACCGCAAGGATAAGAATAAATGGCAGTCTAACTGAGAGCATACATTTAGGACGATCTACCAGACAGGGCTGCTGTCTTTCTCCAACCTTGTTTGCAATCTTCATAGAGCCCCTGGCACAAGCAATCAGGCAAAATAGTAATCTTAAAGGAATAGAGGTTGGGGAAGAGGAACATATCATTGGACTTTTTGCCGATGATGTGGTCTGTTTTTTAGAGGACCCAGACACATGCATTCCCATACTAATCAACCAACTCGAAACATTTGGCTCTTATTCTGGATACAAACTTAATTTGACCAAAACACAGATTTTAACATTTAACTATTTACCTTCCAAAATCATACAACAAAAATATCATCTGAACTGGAAAGCAACAAAAATGAAATATCTTGGGGTTACTTTAACACAAAACACTGATGATCTATATGAACATAATTATGTCAAACTAGATAAGGAAATTAAGAGTGATTTTGACAGGTGGGCTCTCCTTCCGCTAGACATTGGTTCACGAATAGAGACCATAAAAATGAGTGTTCTACCCAGACTTCTTTACCTCTTTCAGTCACTACCCATTGAGATACTCGAAAAACAATTCAGACTGTGGGACAAAATCATGTCAAGGTTTATATGGAATGGCCGCAGACCGAGAATCAAATTTGAAACATTACAGATAAAAAAGGACAAGGGGGGTTTGGCACTGCCATATCTTAAGGGATATTTTCATGCTGCACAAATTAGGCATGTAATTTGTTGGTGTGACAAAGATTATATAGCCAAATGGAAGGATTTAGAAAAATCGGTACAAGGAAGAGAAATTCAAAGTCTTATTGGAGACAGAGAAGAAGCAATGAGTGTAATTAAACAGGTGAATACAGTCACTCAGTTTACCTTAAAAATATGGTTTAATCTGGTACGAAAATACAAATTGGAGAAAGAGCTCGGACTGCTTCGGAGGATAGCTTATGACAAGGGTTTCATCCCTGGTTCCCTTGACCAAAGATTCAAACAATGGATTCCTAATGGATTAACAGCAATTTGTACACTAATTAAAAATGAGAATTTCATGAGCTTTCAGGAGATTAAACAAAAATATGATCTAAGTAACCAAGATCATTTCAGATATTTGCAGATAAGGGACTTTTTCAATAAAAAAATAAAACCCAGTGTAAATTTGGACAAAAATCCAACAATCAAAAGCATAACTGAAGCCTACAATGCAAAGAAATTTAGAATAATCTCTACAATTTATGGACATATAATGGAGGCAAGAGGGAGTACAAAGATGTATGTAAAATTGAAGTGGCAGAGTTGAGAGAGAGTTGGGAGAGAGTTGGGAGTGAACATATCTGATGATGAATGGTCATATATTTGGAAAACACAGCAATCAACAACATCATCGCGTGTCTGGAGGTTACATTGCTGGAAAAATTTAATTAGATTTTTTATAACACCCAAAATTAGGAATAAACATACTTCATTACCACAGCCATGTTGGAGAAGCTGTGGAGATGTAAACGTGAATCATTCGCATGTGTTCTGGCTCTGTCCTAAGATCGCAAAATTTTGGGAAGATGTTCACTTGGTTATAGTTCTGGGTTATGCTGTACCCAAGTCCTGTACATTATCATATCTTGGTGTCATTACGGGAAATGTGTTGAAAGAAGATAGATACATATTGAAAATTATGTTAGCAGCCTGTAAAAAGGCAATTACAAGAAAATGGTACAAGATTGACCCACCATTACAGGACGATTGGATGACAGTTATGGACGAAATACATATTATGGAACAACTGACCTACAGAATAAGGACTCAAGAGGATCAATACTGCCAAAAGTGGGAGAAATGGACTGAATACATACAATCGACAGAACAAAGACCATCACATTAACATTGAGAAAGGATAAAACTGTAGAAGCATGGTGATCCAACATGTTCTTTTTCATTCCTTTGTTTGTCTGTTTTTTTTCTTCTTTTTTTTTGTTTTGTTTTGTTTTGTTACCCCCTACCCCATCTGTATAATGTTTAAAGAAAAACAATAAAAAGAAAGTATCAAAAAAATGTTATAGTTCTGAAGAGAATCGAAAATTTGAACCGGCCAATAACTGGTTAATAACGTTATTTTATCCTTCCATTTAATATTTGACATTTGCTGTCAACCAATCACAAATTGCAGAAATACATATGCAAATGTGATGCTGAAGCCAACCAGTGAAATGTCCGCTCAGCTGTGAGCTCATCATAGGCAAGTCTCAATGGCAATGCACCGCCCTTAGAGTTTATCTGAAGATAGTGTAAGATGAATTCAACAGATCACACCTACAGCGCTTCTGTGTATGAAGAAAACAGAAAAACTATAGGCTTACATAAAAAGGAATATAGGTATATACACTAAATATATATTCACTTAAATCATATTGACAGATTAATGAAACAAAAGAAAAAATTTGCTAAATTACGGTTCATTGTGACACAGGTGTTCCAAAGTTTTCGGAAAGGAAAACGAAACAGTCGAGAGTAGTTTTCTTTTATTTTGCAAAAGCTTTACAGTTTTAATTATTTTGCAAAGTCTTGACAGCTTTGAATAATGTCTTGCTGTCAGTGTTGGTATGAACATCGGGCCGATGGCCTTACGACAGCCTTACGATGGCCTTATGTGCACAATTTTGCTATATTGAAGCCTGTTCATTATCAAAATCAAATACATTTAAAGAAACAAATAAAAACTGTTCCGTTGTAACAAAATTTGTTGCATTCAGCGTAACCGCTCCTCACTGTGTTTATATAGCCGATGTGAAGGATGATGTTTTATGTTGATGAAAGTACAAACACTATAATAAATAATATTTTAGCATCCAGATAGGTTGGGAATATGGAAACAATTGGATTCATGCTGAATGAGAGTGGTAGGCATCAGCTTCACTTTAAATTAATTTGTTTTTGGATTGACGTTTTTATAGCCTAAACTTTAGAGCATTAGTTTTGGAAAGAAACTAATAACTTAGACTACTAGAGGCATTTAAGCCTTTACTATTTCAGAAATTAGTAGGGCTAATAAAATGCGACGTGAGTCGTAACTTATGTTTTTTTTTTCAATCTCAAAACGCAATCTTATACAACTTTTTTTTTTTACAATGTAGCAAACATTTTTAAATATCTTAAAAACACTTTGATGTCTTTAAAGTGTTGATTGATTTAAAAAAAAAAAATTTTTTTAGTAGCCTACATTTGGCCAAAATCTAGAAGAGATGATGCTGTATTGGCTGTGACTAAGCGCAGCGGGTTACTGGCTAACGTTATCAGATGTCTCCTTTTTCCTTTTGAGTAAAGAAAATTATATGTACTTTATTATTATCAGGCAAATTATAGGCAAAGAATTTTTTTTTTTTTAATTACGTTATTAACCGGTATTTCTTCCACCCGAACCAATTTCGCAACAGTAATAATATCAGAGGAACACAAGAAAAGAAACGTTAAAATATCGATTCTGCTATGAGTGAACAGATTTTTTTCCATTTTCAAGCTCTTATGAGTCTACCCCCCAATATTACTTTTATAAACATGAGCCACGTCCAAAAGGCAAAGGGGGAGGTATTGGTTCAATTTATAACAATATTTTGAGTTTTTCTCAGAGGGCAGGCTTCAAGTATAACTCGTTTGAAGTAATGGTACTTCATATAACATTATCCAAAGAAACAAATGTTAATTATAAATCCCCTGTTATGTTTGTACTGGCTACTGTATACAGGCCACCAGGGCACCATACAGACTTTATTAAAGAGTTTGGTGATTTTACATCCGAGTTAGTTCTGGCTGCAGATAAAGTTTTAATAGTTGGTGATTTTAATATCCATGTTGATAATGAAAAAGATGCATCGGGATCAGCATTTATAGACATTCTGAACTCTATTGGTGTTAGACAACACGTTTCAGGACCTACTCATTGTCGAAATCATACTCTAGATTTAATACGGTCACATTAATTTAATGTTAATGATGTTGAAATTATTCAGCCAAGTGATGATATCTCAGATCATTATCTAGTCTCGTATAAACTTCATATAGCTAAAACTGTTAATTCTACTTCTTGTTACAAGTATAGAAGAACCATAACTTCTACCACAAAAGACTGCTTTTTAAGTTATCTTCCTGATGTATCCAAATTCCTTAGCATATCCAAAACCTCAGAACAACTTGATGATGTAACAGAAACTATGGACTCTCTCTTTTCTAGCACTTTTAATACAGTTGCTCCTTTACGCTTAAGGAAGGTTAAGGAAAACAGTTTGACACCATGGTATAATGAGCATACTCGCACCCTAAAGAGAGCAGCACGAAAAAATGGAGCGCAGCTGGAGGAAAACAAAACTAGAGGTATTTCGTATTGCTTGGCGGGAAAGTAACATATCCTACAGAAAAGCATTAAAAACTGCTAGATTGGATTATTTTTCATCTCTTTTAGAAGAAAACAAACATAACCCCAGGTATTTATTCAATACAGTGGCTAAATTAATGGAAAAAATATGCCTCAACAAGTGTTGACATTTCCTAACACCACAGCAGTAATGACTTTATGAACTACTTTACTTCTAAAATCGATACTATTAGAGATAAAATTGCAACCATTCAGCCGTCAGCTACAGTATCACATCAGACAGTGCACTATAGACCCCCTGAGGAACAGTTCCACTCATTCTCTACCATAGGAGAGGAAGAATTGTATAAACTTGTTAAATCATCTAAACCAACAACATGTATGTTAGACCCTATACCATCTAAGCTCCTAAAAGAGGTGCTTCCAGAAGTCATAGATCCTCTTCTGACTATTAGTAATTCCTCATTGTCATTAGGATATGTCCCCAAAACCTTCAAACTGGCTGTTATTAAGCCTCTCCAGGGGCAGATTTACCGGGGTGGCAGTTTGGTAGCAACGAATTAAAAGTTATGGCCAATTTGAAAATATACGAGCGCTAATCTCCAATGTCCGACTGCAGTGAATGCAGCAGCACGAGAGGACGCCAGAGCGGCAAGAGACTATAGACAGTATGCAAGAGACTGATTTGTTTGTAAAACTTTCTCAGTGCACGCGAAGCAAGGGAACCATGAGACACAGGAGGAAAGAGGTAAAAATGGATTATCTATCAAGAAATGAAACTTTAATGAAAGCACAGACTTTGAGATGATAAATAACTAACGTTACAGTGGTGTAGTCTACTACGTGATGTTACCCACTTTTAAAAAGCGTGAGGATAAGTAACAACTTCGTTTTGTGTCAGAACTTTCACACTTTCATTCATAAATTCAGCCCGTCTGTGATTGCAAAGCGGATTGAATCGCATAATTCAGTCACAAATGGAACACAACATTCTCTTAAATAGACTAGAAAACTTTTCTGGCATTAATCGAAGTGCATTAGCATGGTTTAAATCGTACAGAAGAAACAGTCAATCAATAGACAAAGACAGCAATTTGTAAGCGTTTTGCCTCGTTTTCTCATTAGACTACTGCGTGATCGTCGTTGTTAGGAAAGTTTGGTTTAATTACTGTGTGTACCTATTGCTTGGACAACTTTTGCCCACTGTTGTCTAGACCAGCACGCACCACCCCATCTGCCCCTTGGCTGTCCGTGGTTCTCCGTGAACATCGCTCTAAACTCAGGGCTGCAGAGAGGAAATGGCAGAAATCAAGAAACTCTTCCGACCACAGTGTATCAGTCCTCAGTGTGTGAATCAGTATTTCCTCTCTTCCTTCTCTGCAAATGTCTTCACTGCTAAAACATCCTACTACCACAACATAATTAACAAAATTTACAACTGTTGTGATGCCCAGACATTCTTCAAAACTTTCTCTTCTCTTCTTAATCTGCCTCCACCTGCTCCTCCATTGACTCTTACAGCGGAAAACTTTGCAGATTTCTTCACAAATAAGACAAGAACCATCTGTGACCAATTCTCCACACCGCAGACTGAGGATAACTTTACAATGACCAATGCACACTCTCACTCCTTCTCCCCACTCTCAGAGATGGACATTTCCAAACTGTCCACTTGATCCGATCCCCACTCACCTCCTTCAAGTGATCTCTTCTTCAGTCATACCTTCGCTTACTCACATTATCAACTCCTCTCTTCACTCTGGAACATTTCCCTCAGCATTCAAGCAGGCTCGGGTAAGCCCACTGCTCAAGAAACCATCTCTAAATCCAGCGTTTCTTGAAAACTACAGACCGGTATCCCTTCTTCCATTCATTGCAAAGACACTTGAGCGAGCTGTGTTCAACCAGCTTTCTATGTTCCTTGTACAGAACAACCTCCTGGACAGCAACCAATCTGGCTTCAAAAGTGGCCACTCAACTGAGACTGCTCTGTCATTCAGAAGCATGGCTTTTCTTATCACTGCTACGTTGAAGACACCAAACTCTACTTCTCATTCCAACCAGATGACCCAACATTAGCTGCTCGCATTTCAGCCTGTCTGAGTGACATCTCTAGCTGGATGAATGACCATCACCTTCAGCTTAACCTTACGAAGACAGAACTCCTGGTGATTCCAGCTAACCCAGTCCTTCATCACAACTTCTCTATAAAGCTGGGCTTATCAACCATTACTCCTTCGAGGACAGCCAGAAACCTAGGAGTTGTGATGGATCAGCAGTTAAGCTTCACAGACCACATTGTTACAATGACCCGGTCCTGTAGATTTGCCTTATACAACATTAGGAAGATTAGACCCTTCCTGTCAGAGCAAGCCACCCAACTTCTTGTCCAAACTCTTGTTCTCTCCAGACTGGACTATTGTAATGCTCTCCTGGCTCTTCCTGCATGTACTGTCAAGCCTCTGCAACTGATCCAGAATACAGCAGCGAGGGTTGTCTTCAATGAGCCAAAAAAAGCTCACGTTACTCCTCTCCTCATCAGATTACACTGGCTACCAGCAGCCATTCGCATCAGATTCAAGGTACTGATGCTTGCCTACAAAACGACCACTGGCACTGCACCAACATACCTAAACTCACTAGTTCAATCTTATGTGCCCTCCAGAAGTTTGCGCTCTGCAAGTGAACGACACCTTGTGGTGCCATCCCAAAGAAGTTCAAAATCACTCTCACGGACCTTTTCCTGGACTGTGCCGAGCTGGTGGAATGACCTCCCAATCTCAATTCATACAGCTGAGTCTTTACTCATTTTCAAGAAACATCTAAAGACTTATCTTTTCCACCACCACTTAACCAACTAATACTAGGACTTTTTTGTCTTTCATATAAATATATATATATATATATAAAGACCTGGCTATGCGTTCTGTACTAGACTAACTGAGACTTGTCATGGCACTTGTATACTGTTGCTCTCTTGTTGATCTGATTGATTCTTTTGTTCTCATTTGTAAGTCGCTTTGGATTAAGGCGTCTGCTAAATGATTAAATGTAAATGTAAATGTACTTATATGACCGCCATCAATTCGTAGCAGTGAATGAAGATGTATCCTATCGATCACAAGTGCAGTATGGAGTACCTCAAGGCTCAGTACCAGGGCCGCTACTCTTCACGCTTTATATGTTACCCTTGGGAGATATCATCAGGAAACACAGTGTTAACTTTCACTGTTATGCTGATGATACTCAGCTCTATATTTCTTCACGGCCTGGAGAAACATACTAATTTGAAAAATTAATGGAATGCATAGTCGATATAAAAACTGGATGACGAGTAATTTCTTCCGGCTAAATTCAGAAAAAAACGAAGGTGTTAATTATAGGACCTAAAAACTCTGCATGTAATAATCTAGAACACTGTCTAAGACTTGATGGCTGGCTTGCTTAGTTGGGGTCACTTCATCTACAGTGATATCGTTGACTTGATTGCAAATGAATGCACACACACTATTTAAACTGAACAGAGATCACATCACTGAATTCAATGATGAACTGCCTTTAACTGTCATTTTGCATTATTGACACACTGTTTTCCTAATGAATGTTGTTCAGTTGCTTTGACGCAATGTATTTTGTTTAAGCGCTATATAAATAATATATATAGGTGACTTGACTTGATACTTTGGTGCATTCCTACATACACTTTCAACCTGTTTAACAAATTATGGTCAGTCTTGGACCCCCATAGGAATCACATGATCTTGAGAGATAAGTTGTGCAATTATAAGATTTATCTCACCATTCAACCATGAGCGGCAACTTCTCTTCAACTGAGCGTCTGGAATCAATCTCTATAGGGTAGTAAGTGTCCAGAAGATTCTTCAGCTGCAGAAAAACAATCCTCAAAAATTGTCCTGGTCATCAAAAAGAAAGCTTTACAAAGCTTAGTTAAGTTAATATAATTATTGTCTATGAAACCCGCACACAGAATAAACAGTGTTTGTGATAAAAACATTTATGCAAATTAGGCACTGCAAATAGAACAGAAATAAAACAGATTAGCTATTTGTTAGATCTGCAGTTTTTACAAAAACCCATGAGCTGACAAATAAACAGATATTTTGGTACAGGTAACAGAAAAATAACACATTGTTCAATTACTCAAAGTGGTTGAAAATCTGTGAATTTTACATCAAACACAGTTGCACAAAGTCAACACTAAATCCAAGTTCAAAATATTAATTACCGAAAACATCTGCTTTCTCACCTCGGCTTTGCACTCTTCACTGATCAGTTTGCTATTGTCCATAATATCTGAAAGCATATAATTTATAACTCATTTAACAACACAAGAACAACCTACACAAAAGAAAATCTTTTTAAGAATGGTTTATTTTCTGAAGATTATTTACAGCTTACACTGTTCAATAGCATTAATGTTAAATTTGATTTACATATACAGTGTTAACAGAAAGGAAAGCGAGGCAAAATGTGCTACTGTAAACTCTCACAACCTTCAGTGATAGTTCACCCAAAAATGAAAATTACCCGTGATTTCATCCCAGGTGTATATTACTTTATTCTTTTCAAAATCAACTAAACAATTCAGCATTCACACTGAATGCATTTTTAAAAATGTTTTAATTTTTCAAACAGCTGACCAAAGACATCTGACTCAATGTTTATTGATGTAAAGAATTTAAATGAATAAATTTAACAATGCAGCTTTGCACAGATAGTTTTACAGTGTGAACAGTATAACATCTAAACCACCCAGCATGCTGTCAACACCAAAAAATACTTAACCTCAATAGGGCTGTAGCTATCGAATATTTTAGTAATCAAGTCAAAAATTCCATCGATTAATCGAGTAATCGGATAAAATGTGTTTTTGTTTAATTAAAGTGCTATATTAATTATGCAAGAGAAAATAAGACTCCTGGGTCTCTTAAAATTTTTCCTTTTTAGAAAAAAAATATTTGTATTTTTTAAATGCATAGAATGCAATGCATACATCAAAAATAAAGATTTAATTATTACCCATTGTTTCTCTGTCTGTACTTGTACTGTGAACAATGACAAGAAAGTTGACAGATGAATTAAGTGCATTTAAGTGCCAATCAGTTGGGGTTTTAAATAAAGCATTTTCTGAGATGCACATTAAACACTAAACGCATAAAACATTATTTTAATTTATCTTTTAATTATTGAAAATGAAGCAAACTTAACTTTTTGGTACTAACCCGCGATAACTAAACTAAACGGGACTTTTATTTTGACGGGTTGACGTACCTTTACAGTTGTGTGTATGTGATGACGCTAGTTTTACTCAAATCAAACGGTCAAATGCTCATGAAGTGACTGTCAGAGCAGTTCTGGAGATGTTCCTCATGTGTTCACATCCTCATTTAGTGAGACAACAGATGCTGAAATCACTGAGAGCATCACGCGCGCTTCTGTGTGTTAATAAAGGAAGAATGGCTTCTGCTCCATTCATTAACACAGACACGCAGAACATGCAGGATTCATATTTAAACAGACTGTTCTGGCTTAATATTTACAGATATTAGTCCATATCGTGATTTGATGTAAGTGCACTGACATATTTTTGATTAATTCAATAAAAATGTGTCTCCTTCCGCTTTGTGGGTGACGGAAACGAAAATGATTGCAAAAGAACCTGACGTGAGATTTAAAATCAATTAAAAGAGGCTCGATCATTTTTTGTAATCGAGCTAGTCTAGTTACTTGAGAAATCATTTCAGCCCTAAACCTCACTAATTGGCTAATTAATTGGTGGACAACTAGCTCAGCAAAACTGCAATATTCAAGATTTGTGTACTTACTATGGGAGGTAGGACAGCGTTTGCCATTGTAAGAGAACCTGGTGAGAGTCATATCGAAATCTGAGATTACCTACAACATAAACAACAAAAATTCAATGTCATTACATGAGAGCACCCAAGCATTGTACTCAACAGAAAACACACACAAACTTGAAGATGTAGCATGTTCATACAGTCCGACACTATACATGTAGTATTCACAGTATTTTAAACAAGTCTGCTGTATTTTAAAATGTGGGCAACTGAGAAATTCTGACAATTGTGACAATATACACTAATGCTCAAGTCTCTGGGTCAGTGATATTTATGTTCTGCATGGTCTAATGAGCAGTCTAGTGGTGGAGATGTCTTCATCAGGTTGTGCTAGGTCACAGCACAGTGGGAAAGGAGCCAGAACAGCCAGAAGCTAACAGGAGGGAAAAAAGTGCAAAGTGACTGATCTACTGAAGAACCAAGAGAATCCTACAATCTGGGACACACAGATGAGGTTCTTAATGTCCCTTCCTTCATGTACCAGACACTCAGAATGGGGTGTCCATTTTGTCCCTTTTTTTACAGGTTGGGTACTTGCAAAAAAAAAAAAAATATGTTAAAAACATTTGATCTTTTATCTCAGTCCTGTTGCATCTTGAAATCCTAATCATTATTATGACAATCCTGACCTAAACTTGACTCATGCTCAAAGGGGAAATATGAATAATCAATCATAACTAGTTATGATTCATTATAAATATTAAGATCAGTTGGCTTAGGAAAAATGGTAAAAGCTTAAGCAGTTAAGAGAAGAGAAATAAAGACATGAAGCTATGGTACAATTTGATATTCAGCAGATCCACAGCTTGAAGAAAACATCAGTTTCTTAGTTCAAACACACCTTTGTGATAGGTGCATATGATACTTAATGTATCAATTAATACATTTACATTTCATCATTTAGCAGATGCTTTTATCAAAAGTGATTTACATACGAGAACAATAGAAGCAATCAGACCAACAAGAGAACAACAACAGTATAGAAGAGCCATGACAAGTCTCAATTTGTTGGTTAATTTTTCAACGAATTTGTGCAATTTGCTTATTGGTAATAAACATTTAAACTGTTATTCATTGTATTTTATGTTGACCGACTGGAATAGAGAGTGTAGTAGTAGAGTTCAGAGGGACAGGCCGAAGATTTTTGGGATAGGCCTGCCTTCGACATACACTGCGTGCTCTCCGAGTGTTCGTAGTGATAGTAGAGATCTGAAAGCACAAAGTGAGTACAAGTGACCTAAAGAAGTATTTGAGGACAAGCTGTCCAAAAGTAAAGAAAGGGGAGAAATGCAATACTCAAGTGCCCCGTCGGTGTCGTTGCTCGCTGGAGTCACGCAGGTAGAGTCGATGGTCTTTACACTCGTCACTTTACACTGGGGAGTCCCACAATAGACAAATGCAAAAACAGCACGTATTTACCACGGTAAAAAACACCGTAAATTAAACAACGATGATCGCGCAGTAGTCTAATGAGAAAGAGAGGCAGAACACTTATAAACTGTTGTCCTTATCTGTTACTCGACTGTTTCTTAATAAGACTAAGTTTATACTTGCATGTCTCGACTGTTTGAAAAAGAGTCCTGATGCACTTTGGGGCTCCAGTTGGTCCTTGCCGAAGTGAGTTTATGAGACTGATTCGAATCAGAGGATCCTGATGAATGGAAAGTCAATGCAGAAGGCCTTGTGCAAACTCAGGGTGGTTTTTAATGCTCTTAGCTCAGGGTCTTCTCCTGCAATACCTGAATCTAAAAGAACCGCCCGCTTGAGTGAGGAGCGGCCAGGGGCTTGCGTCAACCATTACAGTATCATTCCTGTATGTGATGCAGTGCATCTAAGAGCTGAAGATCACGGGCATCCAGTGTGGTTTTCCGGTCTTGACCCTTACACACAGAGATTGTTCCAGATTCTCTGAATCTTTGGATGGTATTATGCACTGTAGATGATGATAACTTCAGACTCTTTGCAATTTGTCTCTGAGAAACTCCTTTCTGATATCGCTCCACTATGTTTCGCCGCAGCATTGGGGGAATTGGTGATCCTCTGCCCATCTTGACTTCTGAGAGACACTGCCACTCCGTGGGGCTCTTTTTATTCCCAATCATGTTCCCAATTGACCTAATAAGTTGCAAATTGGTCCTCCAGCTGTTCCTTATATGTACATTTACCTTTCCCGGCCTCTTATTGCTACCGGCCCCAACTTTTTTGGAAAGTGTAGCTCTCATGAAATCCAAAATGAGCCAATATTTGGCATGACATTTCAAAATGTCATTTGATATGTTATCTATATTCTATTGTGAATAAAATATAAGTTTATGAGCTTCATGAAAAATGCAAAAATAATATCTACAGCGCATTTTCAGCACATTTACAGATCCCAGAGATATTTGAGCGAGCACAGGACAGTTTCAGCGAGAGGAGAGACACGTTTTCGGGCAGCGTATATCTGAGCGTGCGTCCAGTTTTGTGCAAGAGCAAAGAAAATTTGCACGTGAGATTTGTGCTCACGCATTGTATTAATGTGCTTTCGCGGAACAATAATGCGCTCTCCACATTTGTCAGTAAAATAACGCCATATATTTTTCTTATTTTATTATGCTCTTTCATAAGGTTACAATACAAAGGTCTATGTAGCAACGTAACTTGTGTGATATCCCCACGGGTCAGGTCAAGGCATGTAAAGAAATGTTACTTTATTTGCCAAATAATTTCAGAAAAGCGTGAACCACGGGTTGGAAAAAAAGAACCCCTACTCCACACACCACGCCACAGTATTATCAACCACCACATACACCTCCAGAAATAAACATGGCCAAATAACTTCTTGTGCTCGCTGCTAGCTGTTAGCCACTCATAGTTGCAATCTTTGAATTGGGGCACAAAACCTTTGTTAGCAAACTAGAGGGGGTGCTGTCATGGAACGTCAAAATCTGATTGGCTGATGATTCTGTCACTAATGCTCGTTACAAATCAGATTCAAGGTCTTTGAACTAAAGGGAAGCAGACTTCTGTAGGATATTCCAGTTCAACCTAAACAAAACTAATCATAGGCTATTTTGTGGACATTACACAAATGCAAATGATACCTAATTAATAATAATAATACAATTTTTATTTTTTTCTGTAGGGCAAGCAGAGAAGGCCCTGCTGACCCTGTGGTTGTGGATGAAACAGCTCAATATGAGAGCCAATGCAAATGCAACGACATGTGAAATAAAACATCATGACTGAGTGAAGGAAATAGTGGTGATGAGCACAGAATGGTAACAAAACTCTAGGTGTAGTAACCTTAGTGTGCAAAATCTATTAGCAATGTCTTAGATAACTATATATATATATATTTTTTTTTTAGCTTACAGATCTCAGTTTAAATGATTCAAAAAGGGAATTTGTGAGCAATATTTGCTTCATTTCTTCATATTATATTATATTGTATTATAATAAAAAATTTAACTGTCATGCGTGAATTTTCTTCTTTTTTTTTTTTTGCTCCGCGACAAAAAAAAAAAACTTGCGGGAACATTGCCTAACCTGTAAGACTTTTTTCTGTGGAACATAGAAGAAGATAATTGGTTACCTAACATGTGTTCCTGTGGCTCAGTGGTAGAGCATTGCATTAGCAGCACTAAAGGTTGTGGGTTCGATTCCCAGGGAATTAACTGAAGTCGCTTTGGATAAAAGCGTCTGCTAAATGCATAAATGTAATGTAAACGGTTATCAACATTCTTCAATTGTGTTTCACAGAAGAGAGATCATACAGGTTTCAAATGACATGAGGGTGAATTCACTAGCACAAAATCAGTGCTTTGCGGTCAAGTGCATTTATATATTAATAATAATTTCATATTTCAAGTGTTCATATTTTTTAATTAATTTAATTTGTCATATTGCCATGTAGTGGCTGTTCAGTTCACGTAATATACGGTCCACCATTCTGTTTTTCTTCTACGCTTTTCCTGAGACACGTTTATGTATCTCATATAAGTAATACAAAGTTCATAATTTGTACTTCAAGTACACTTCTATTCAAATTAATGTAGAAGAGTTATTTTATGAAGAGAAATGCCTAGCTGCTTGCCTGGACATTATACCTAATTTGTGATCAGTGTTGAAAATGGTTTTTATGCATGTTTTTTATGCATTTATGGAAAAGGATGAAAAAGTCTGAATTTCCTTTAAATTAAAATAAAGAAAAGTCATGCCTTGAAACATTACATAAATTTATTGGAGACCAATTTCTGAAGTGAACTTGATCTGTCCCTTTGCAGAGAAGCACATCGTGAGGACAGTGAATACTTTACTCCCCTAACCCAGCAAAACAGATGGGAATTTTATGGACATAATGAAGACTGGATATTAGAGTATAATGAATGTGTTAGGAATGTGCTTGTTGTCTTCTCAACTGTGTG
The DNA here is from genome assembly GCF_963082965.1 of Carassius carassius. Classification (NCBI taxonomy): domain Eukaryota; kingdom Metazoa; phylum Chordata; class Actinopteri; order Cypriniformes; family Cyprinidae; genus Carassius; species Carassius carassius. The sequence continues at coordinate 31,025,067 of NC_081779.1, forward strand.
TTGCTTTAGGAGCCCATTTGTTCAGACAGATTACCTGAAGTGTGCCTGCTCCAGCGCTCCTCATGGAGCTCAATACCTGCTCCACTCTCTCGGGCTCCTTCATTCTCACTGAACTCTGTGATAACTCAGGAATCTGTGCATACAGAACATCTGTTAGGTTTTACTGTGCTTTCCACGTTCACAAAGGATCAATGCATTCACAGGTTTCATTTTCTACACTGGATTTGCGGTAAATATAGTTTTGTTTCTGTCTTCTGAAACATCCCGTTACTATCTCGGAGGGCGAAATCGTTAGGATTGAACTGTCAGATTGGGAACAAATTCAGTCTTTCTGCAAACCCGTTCGTCCGATGAGATCAAAAGTGTGATTTATTCGCGAAACTGACATAATAGTTTACAATAGTTTAGATACAAACTGTAACAGTAATGCTGTCATAACTTACCATGTTAAGACCTTTTATACAGTCTATGGTTAAGACCAGAAGTTAACTTGATTATAAATTTAAAAAGCCAAATAAAACACAATATCCACAATGACTAGGAACAGCCACACTTCCTCTTCTTTAGTTTTGGCGGTTTGTAAACGAACTAAGAAAGAGGTGCCACCTGCTGGACTGGAGTGTGAACACAAGTCTGGATAAACAAGAGACGGAAACCCTATATATATATACACATATATAAGCAATTACATTTTATAATCTAATTAATTACATGATGTGGTTATTAATTCATCTAAATAATTGCACATCAAATTTGGAGAAATTACTCTGAAAATATTATTTAAAGTCAGTGTAGTGCAAAGAATCAAACAGAGATTATAAAAAGTAGGTTTTGTTTGATAAATTAATTACATTATTATCGGTCTGTGCAGTGCTGCTTCAAAGCCAACGCATGCCAATGGTTCATTGTGCAAAATGGTTCACCAAAGTCGTTCAAAACGTGGGTTAAGAAATGAAATGCGCTGTGGGTTCCTTCTTAATGAACTGTTATAAGAGGAGTATCACACTTGCACTCACGTGATATTGCACTTAGCCTACAGCTCGTGTGATGTTTCTTAACTATGTGATGTAAATATGAGACAAAATCTCAAACAGGAGGATTTTGCCCCAAATCTTGAGTTTTAGAGATGTTCTCTGGCTCCATCATGCAGTAAGTTGTTTCCCTGCCTCATATTAGTCATCAATCGACTGTATCCTGAAATGTGTTAATAATTCTAACGCATTATTTTTCTCCATAATTAATTAATCCAATTAACTTGTTAAATTACCAGTGAAATTATATATATATATATATATATATATATAAATATAAATACCTAATACTATTCTAAGATCTTCATATTCGTGTTAGGAGACCTGTCTTTTTCAGATATAAAATGAACTGTACATACTGTATGTTTCCCTTTTTCCTGTTCCAGGTATATTTTCATATGCATGACAATCTATTATTATATGTTTTACTGATTCAGGTTGGTTACAGTGTGTACATAAACCATTTGTGTGTTTAGCTGTTAAACTCTTATTGAGCCCTGTTCTGAGACGTGTCATGACTGTTTCCTCCCTCCGAGTTTTACCCATTTCTCTTCCTACACAAAACTTTGCTTTGAATATTATAAAAATGTCTTCCTGTATCATTAATATCCCAGTATTCCTGCCATAGGTTTTCTGTGTGCATCTTTATTATAGTCTTGACTTCAGTTTTAATTAACGTAACCTGTAGATCTATTGTTTGAGATTTGAGAGATTGTTTTGCTAAAAGATCTACCTCTTCATTTCCTTTCACATGTGCAGGAACCCAGATAAGTGATACATTCATAGCTTTATTATGTCATCTAGCGATTAGATAATATATTTCATTTAAAATGTCATGTCTACATGATTTCCCGGATCCAATACTCATAAACTAGGAGATGCTAATACTACATCATTTTCATTTCTTTGTTCTATCCACTGTAAACCTAATATTTCTGCTGTTCCTTTTGTTCCTCACATTATGGGATGTATACTGTAGCACCAGGGATCTTTGAACTATCTGTAACTTAAATTATTTATTGATGAAATGCAACTCCATATAGTTTTTTAACTATACACCCAAAAGGAATAAGTTTAGATCGTTTCGGGTAGATTTCTTCACGCGCACTTACTCGACACATCAGGGCAGTCGACGCTAAACAGTGCGCACGTGTTCCAGCGTCACCGAAGCGCGTGCCGGAGCCCACGGACTGTGACGTCACGACGGGAACACTCGGAACTCCTCAGCTGTCAGGATAGTTTACTGCCGTCTCGTTTTCCTTATCTGACCGTGATATCATTAATGAAGATTCAGAGTCTCCGTCACGTTCATGTTTGCGCAGGCTAAGTGTGCTATTTCATCGTGAACAATGATTTTAGAGAGAATACCTCCAAGAATATGCTCTGTATTCATGCACAGGGTAAGTGTTGTGTAGTACTGTGCATAAACTATATGATAAGCATGCTTTTATGGGTGTTCAGCACACATTCACGTTTAAAAGGGTGATTGTTAGAAACACTAACAATAAAAACAGAAACACACAGATGCAGACTTCTGTGCGTGGGTACACAGTGATATGAGAGAAGTGATTTGTCAGTTCCTCACGTGGAGTCATCACGTGTCCCGTCGTCCAGGCCGCTCTGAGACCGGCGCACTCCTCGTCGGTGCCGCCGCAGCCGGTGCCTCCGCTCCCGCTGACGCTGAGGCGCTACCTCACGGCCCTGGAGCCGCTCCTGCCGCCCGACGAGCTCGAGCACACCCGCAGGATCGTGCAGAAGTTCGGCTGCCCTGGAGGACTGGGCGAGAGACTGCAGCGAGAGCTGCTGAACCGAGCCAAGCACTCACACAACTGGGTGAGAACACCTGGACAGGCTTTAGTACTGTGGTACTTCTTGTTGGCAGTGTTTAACGCAGAAATGCCTGGTGTGTGTGTGTGTTTTCGCAGATTTCAGACTGGTGGGTGCAGTGGGCACATCTGGAGTGCAGGCAGCCCTTGGCAGTGCATTCGAACCCTGCCATCTCTCTGCCCAAACGAGACTTCACTGACTGGAGAGGCCAACTAGTGTATGTGACCGCCAAAATAACCGAAATGTCCTCTTTCCTTTCATATGACTCATTGCACAGTAATATCAGCACATTAAACAAGCTGTAGTCTACATATGTGTGATGTCTACATTGTTTCTCGTGCAGGTTTGCATCGAAGCTCATTGCAGGAGTGTTGGACTTCAAAGCTCAGGTGGACAGGTCTGGATAATATTAACCTTTAACTGATGCTGGGCTGCATGTCTCAGTCAAGCAGTGCCAAACACTGGAACTTAATAGCATGATATTATTTCTAAATATATCATGCTGTGTCTGTCAATGTGCCTCCTATCTCTGTTTCTTGTTCTTGCTCATCCAGTGGGAGGCTGGCTCCGGAGTACATGCGCGGACAGCCGTTGTGTATGGAGCTGTTTCCTCAGTTGTTCTCCTCCTGTCGAATCCCAGGCCCCAAACATGACCATGTGGTTCACTACAGACGTCCACGCCGTGGCCCAGCGCACATTACAGTGGTCAGGAACTACCAGGTGACCCAGATTACTTAGAAAGTTATCCTAGTAAGATGATATGATCAAAATATTGGATTGTTTCTGTCGCATGTGTAGGCGGGAGCACCAAGCCAACGGTGCTGTCTGTCGTAGTTGGCCAGATTCAGCTTCCCAGAGCATGAGCCAGTAATGATCTACAGTTATTTCCTCTCAGGCAGGCGCAGGACACACATGCTAGTTTGCAGTCTGTGCAGTGTGATCAAGCTCAGCGGTTTGCTCCAGACTCACGAGGCGACAGCACCGTCGACCGCTAGCTTTCGTTGCTGCTAGTTCTTTGAAGTTTGCTTGGTGTTTCCTGGGCTTTAGAGGGCCCTTGGGCTTGAGTCGGCCCTACAGTACCTACAGTTCTCTACAGATAAAACACATAAGTAAACTATGCTTTGATGGTCAAAGAATAAAAGAAATATTCAATATGCTTAGCCTAGTCCAAGTTTAGCTCTTGGACAGTTTTGGGGACTCATCTTTGTTTATCAATCAAGAACCATATATTAAACTTTTTTTTTTTTTTTACTGTGAACTCAAACAGAAACTCCTGAAGTTTGTATTTTTGTGTTTTCTTTGGATAGTTATACTTGGGTGTTTTACATTTTAATTGTTGTCTAAATCTAACATTGCCTATGCAGGTAATAGCCATATATTACAATATGAATTTTATATCTTTTTAGGAATGCATACACAAAAGTTCAGGGAGTAAAGGTAATAAAAAGATTTTTTTTTAATATATATATATTAAGGTTATAATTTCATTTCATTTTTCTTAAAAAAAAAATATCTTTTCACTTTTTTTCTATACTACATACACCATAATGGCAAAGCAAACAATAGATCTGTGACTTTTTTTTATTGAAAAGAAATACCTGAAATACGTACATTGCGTAAGTATTCACACCCATAGCTCAGTGCTCAGTTAAAGCACCTTTATTCAAATCTTTTCAGGTATGACGCGACAAACTTTGCACATCTGCATTTGACAATTATCGGTTTAATGATCTTTTTTACTGTATATGATGAAAGAAATGTTACTCTGCCAAATCTCTCCTATATTCATCATTGATCTGTTTAACCATCAGCCACACATCGCTGTTTCTGTGAGTGCTCTCATTGAGCAAACCTTGCTCCTTAAGTTGAGGTACACCAACTGTTTCACTGATTCTGGAAGTTTGTGAGGAGATAATGAAAACTAATACATCACATGTTTCATTTTGGGTTCTTGTAATAAATTCTTTAAAACAAACAAACACACATGCATGTATATCTGGGTGATTAATGCGTGGTTGTGTGTAGTTTTTCCAGCTGGATGTTTATAACAGTGATGGAACACCATTGACCGAGAGTCAGATCCATGCTCAGCTGTTGCGCATCCGCTCTCAGTCGTGGAAGACCGATAAGGAACCGATGGGGATCTTGACCAGCGAGCATCGGCACACCTGGGGTCAGGCTTACACACGCTTGCTCAGAGGTGAACCTGACCTGAGTCCACTCACATGACCCATTCTGGATTCTGAGACGATTAAACTTCACCTTTTACCATTCAGCTCAACTGTCCAGAGTTTCATGCTTGATTTAAACTTTTTGTGTTTGTTTTTTTCTCTCTTCAGATAAAATCAATAAAGAATCTGTGAGGCTGATTGAGAAATCGATCTTTACATTGTGTTTGGACTCTCCGGTTATGAGGATTTCTGATGAGAAGTAAGAGTTGTTTCTACATTGATTGATTGATTGATTGTGGATGATACTGAGATGATGATGATGATGATGATGATGATGATGGGGTGATGTGGTGCTAAGGATGTTTGATGTTGGTTTGGTAGGTATTCTAGTAAAATGGCAGCGCAGATTTTGCATGGAGGAGGGACTTACTCAAACAGTGGCAATCGCTGGTTTGACAAGACCCTACAGGTGAGCCCAGGCCTGCTCATTTAGACTAACACTGGCTGCTGTTCATAACTAAAGCAAACCCTGATGGCATAAAAGCACGTAGCATTGGTGTCTGTGGTGTAAAGTTGTAGTAAATTGCAGCTCTTTCTTGGATGTTGGCTTTGTGAAGTTCTCGGTTGTCAGTTTTTGTGCGAACAGGTTAATATTGAGGTTTGCTGTCACTTTCCCAATCCTTTTTTAGTCCCTGGCAGTCAACCAACTTCAGTTAAGGTTACAGATGCTCCTGATTATCCCATGATTATCATCTTTGCACATCTGATTTATCAGTTTTCCCCCATGGCTTGTATTAAATACTGCTGAAAACACCTTACTACATGGACATAGAAACTAGAGTATATACAGTAGACACTAAAACAAATAAAAGATATTATGTGAATCCTGATAATAATGGGTGCTCACATTATTTTGACCAACCCCTGTATAAAGTAGTGCTTATATTGAATAAAGATAATCATATAAAAAAATATGCATTATTATTGTTCTAATCATAATCATATTATGTTTGCATTTCCACGTTTTTGTCAAGTAAAAAGTGCTGTTGCAGTGATTTATGCTGTGAGTGTCATTCACACAAATTGTTTTTTTTTTTTGGGGCTTGAATTCAGCACTGAGTAAATCATGATTATTCGCATTGAAGTACTTCAGTTTCAGCTTTTCTTAATTGTCATTGTTATCTGTTTTAACTCATTTCCCCCTCTGCTCTGTGCTCAGTTTGTTGTTGGTGAGGATGGGTCTTGGGGTCTCTTGTATGAACATGCGACAGCCGAAGGTCCACCTATATCCACATTGTTGGATCACGTACTAGAATACTGGTATTTACACACAGACGCAAACTTTTCTATACATTTCTGATATCTGCATTACTTTTTTTGGGCAGTATCTCACTAGCCCAACAGCTATCACACTGTTTTTGATGATTTCTCGCCCTCACCTGGTGGAGGTTTGTGAGGAGAGGTGCATGTGCTTCAGTGAAATGAGGCCGACATCTCTATTGACCTTGTTTTTCTCTGTTAGTAAGAAAGCGGACAGAACGCGAGCTCCTTTGATTCCTCTGCCCATGCCCAAGAAACTCTACTTCTACATCAACTCTGAGATCAAATGGGATCTAGAGATGGCCAAGCAGAATCTGGACATGTGAGTCCAAACGCTGTTACTGTTTTGGGCTGATTTTAAGATCTGGTTTAGCTGTGCTAGCTGGGAGGTAGAGCTGCACGATTCTCGATAAACTGAAAATCACAATTTCTTTTGTGTGACCAAATATTATTGCTGCAGTCTATTTAAATGTGTTTAATTAATTTGAATGAATAGCTTTAACATACACTACCAGTCCAAACGTTTTTTTTCATGTTTTTTAAAGAAGTCTCTTCTGCTCAACAAGCCTACGTTCATTTTATCCAAAATACAGCAAAAGTAGTAATATTGTGAAATATTTCTACAATTTAAAATAACTTTTCTATTGAAATATATTCTCGTTAGGAGTGTTGTGGTACCACTCATATTGTTATTGCAGGGCTTTTCTGTTGCTTTAACAGTTTACAGCAGCATTGCTAACTTTATCTAGGTTCCCATATCCCAAAGGCACAAGATCTTGCTTTTTTTTTTTTTGCATCATGAACAAATGCATTATGGCACGTCAAGTTAAAAGTTCAGTATTTGAAAAACAGACAGCACTGTGTTAGGTAGGTTCTTCTAACATGTCAGAAAAACCAAACATTTTGGATCCAATCTCAGTACCAGATTCCCGTCATAAGACATCTGCTTTTTCTGGTATCCCAGTGCAGTTAACATAGTTTTGTTTTCTATCCAAAGCAGTTCAAGTTCTGTCCTATACCCAAAACCTGTTTGATATCCAAAAATGTCATCAGCTAAGAGACACGAGTATAGCAAAAAGCACGGTTTAAACTAAGCAGAGTCTAAAAAGCCAAAGCCAAGTCTAACATACGTTAACATATGCAGTTTGGATGTGTTGATGGCTATAATGTGTGAAAACCTGCAAGTCTAGCCGTTGTTAAGGTAGTGTGCAGTGGATTTTAACTGGTCAGCCAACACTGCCCCCTGTTCTGGTTGGTGTTGTACAACTACAACCCAGTTTTACCAGGATTGATTGAGTATTGTGTTTTCTTTGCAAATTTGAGATAATGACATTATCTCTTCGTCCAGTCTGAGATGTTGAAAGGCAGGCAAGAAATATGAGTTGAGATGGTGGGGTCTGTGCATTGTTTGTGTACAGTAGACGACACAGGAAACAGATGATTCTTCTGCACAATCTGACTTTGCTGCAGCCTGGAATTGAACTACTGGTTTCGTCTGGTCAGAGGAGAACTGGCCCCCCAGCTGAGCCTGGTTTCTCCCAAGGTTTTTTTCTCCATTCTGTCACCGATGGAGTTTCGGTTCCTTGCCGCTGTCGCCTCTGGCTTGCTTAGTTGGGGTCACTTCATCTACAGCGATATCGTTGACTTGACACTATTTAACTGAACAGAGAACCAGAGATGCATAAAGTACTAGAGACCCAGACTTGAGTAAAAGTACAAGTGCTCTATCAAAAAAATTACTTGAGTATAAGTTGAAGTGCTCTTTAAGCACCACACTTAAGTAGAAGTACTAAAGTATTCAACATTTTTTGTACTTAAGTATTGCAAGTAGTCTATTTGAAAATTTACTACTCAAGTACTGAAAGTAAAAGTACAAGTATTGTGTTATGTAGTTATTAAAGTAGTCAAAAGTTTGAACATATTGTTTTTACTATTTCAAATGATTAAACTAAAGGACAATCACAATTCCTTTGACTGTAACTTTTTATAAACAAAAACAGATTAAAGGGTTAGTTCGCCCAATTTGCAAAATTATGTCATTAATAACTTATCCTCATGTTGTTTCAAACCCGTGAGACCTCCGTTTATTTTTGGAACACAGTTTAAGATATTTTAGATTTAGTCCGAGAGCTTTCTGTCCCTCCATGTAACCGGATCTTTTTGAAACAGTTCACCAAATCAAACTGAATCGTTTTAAACGGTTCGCGTCTCCAATACGCATTAATCCACAAATGACTTAAGCTGTTGACTTGTTTAATGTGGCTGACACTCCCTCTGAGTTCAAACAAACCAATATCCCGGAGTAATTCATTTACTCAAACAGTACACTGACTGAACTGCTGTGAAGAGAGAACTGAAGATGAACACCGAGCCGAGCCAGATAACGAACAACAGACTAACTCGTTCACAAGTCAAGAACACTGATCTATATATATAACATATTATAGATCAGTGGTCAAGAACCGTTTCTGTCAGACGTGTCAGATTCGAGAACCGTGGAGCTGATGATACTGCGCATGTGTGATTCAGCGTGAAAGCAAACCGACACACAGAGCGTCTGAACCGAACTGATTCTTTTGGTGATTGATTCTGAACTGATTCTGTGCTAATGTTATGAGCCCAGGTTAACCGAAGGCTTGCAGTCAACGCCAATGACGCCATTGCGTTGAGCGCAAAAGAACCGGTGAACTGTTTTCTTCAACTGGTTTATTGAATCGAACTGTCAGAAAGAACTACTGGTGATCCGAAAACCGATGCAACCGGTTCTTGACTCGCGAACGAGTCATTATCTGGCTCGGCTCGGTGTTCATCTCTCTCTTCACAGCAGTTCAGTCAGCACGCGCAGTCTTCTCAATCGCTTGATTCGCTCAATGATGTGCCAGCTTCATCAAACCTGCCATCTACAGTTCTGTTTGTAATGGAATGATTCGTAACATTTTTATAATTGTAACGAGTAACGATGCAGCACATTAAAAAAATATCGGAGTAAAAGTATTAAACTCATCGAAAATATGTACTGAAGTAAAAGTGGAAGTAGGAGAAAAAAATAATACTCTAGTAAAGTACAGATACCGCCTTTTAGTACTTAAGTACAGTAGTGAAGTAGTTCTACTTCGTTACTATACATCTCTGCAGAGATGACATCACTGCATTCAATGATGAACTGCCTTTAACTGAAAATTGAGTCCTTAATATTGTCCTTTTCCATTATTGACACTATTTTCCTATTTAATACTGGAAAGTTGCTTTGACAGAATCTGTACTGTTAAATTCTCCCCTTAGTCTCATCAACGATTTGGACATCAAATGTTTTAATTTCCAGCGCTTTGGAAAAGAGTTTGTCAAACAGCTCAAGCTGAGTCCAAACTCCTTCACCCAGGTGGCGATTCAGCTGGCCTACTACCGGTGAGGCGTGTAGAAAACACTCTGTCATCATCCAGTAACGCCAGGTAATCAAGATGAAGAAGTAAAGGTGTGTGTTTGTGTGCTAGGGTCCACAGTGAAGTGTGTGCAGCCTGTGACATCGCCTCTCTGAGGATGTTCAGCGGAGGACGAACAGACTACATCCGCTCTCCAACCAATCAGATGCTGAGCTTCATACGGGCCTTTGATGATGATGCGGTTCCTGTGAGTACCACCTGAGATGTCACATTTATAAGTAACACTGATCATTAAACACGTGTGTGTGTGTGTGTGTGTGTGTGTGTGTGTTTTAGAGAGAAGCCAAGGTGCAGCTGCTGAGAGAGGCGGTTGATGCCTACAGCATCCTCACAGAGCAGGTGAATATCATGGAGACTTCTGACTCTGTCCAGATCCGTGTTTATGTTGACTGTATAATGAGTGTCATCTTTGATCAGTCGCTGAAGGGGCAGGGTATAGACTGCCACCTGCTGGGTCTCAAACTTCAAGCCATCGAGGAGGGACTGAGCGTGCCCCGAATCTTCATGGACACGGCCTATGGACTTGCCACTCACTGGAAACTCAGAACAGGACAGGTAACTTTTAGTTAGATTCAAACAAGAGCTTAGGCCTTAAGCATCATTCCCAGGTCATAACCATTTTGGCATGAGTGTTGGCACAATAATGATATAACGCAATGCAAACATTTCATTCTGGTTTGAAAACCAAAACTGAAGAAACATCTTGGCAGTTGTTGTAGGGCTCATGTCTCTTCATTTATTCCCATAATAGAATAGTTTTGAACTCACTTTGTTCTCCACACTTGCTTCCCACCCTCGGCTTTTCCAAGTCTTTCCACCATGATTTAAATGGTTCAGTTTACACAGCAGAAGATCATAAAGAAAGTTAAAAGCACTGGCATGTTGCGTCTTCCTCACAGGTGCCCACCAATACAGACAGTGTGATGTGTTTTGGACCGCTGGTTCCAGATGGATATGCAGTCTGTTACAATCCACAGCAAGATCACGTCCACTTCTCCATCACTGCCTTCAACTGCTGTGAGGAAACCAACGCGGAGAAGCTGGCTCTCACATTGGAACGAGCGCTTCGTGATCTCCAGGAGTTATTTCAGCCCACTGTTTAGCACCGTCTAGACATTCAGAGATGGTTTACAACTATACTCCAGGAACACAGCCTTTCATATGTGCTGAACAGAATGTACTCCTGGAAGTGCTAGGCTTTGTTAAACGAGTGGTCTTCATAGAGGTTTGCATGGAGTACAGTGCATTAGAGCACCTGAGGTACAGGTGAACATGTATGATGGACCATTTGCTGAGAAGAAATGTATGATTGCTATTTTTGGTATATTTGAAGAACAGCCATGAAAACTTAAAGCAGTAATCTAATGTTATACCAAAATTAAAGGCACTTGAAATATGAAATTGTCTCATGTTGTGCATTTGGGATCCCTCTACAGCTTTTTATTTTTAAAGAGTATTGGGTTTCAAAAAAGTGTATTTGTGTGAAATCGCTGATTTTGTTTCAAAATCTGTTATTGGTACTATTGAAACATACAGGAGATGTCTGTTGCTCATTATGCTCTGGTAATAAATTGAGTACACTAATAACAAATGAGTTTTCTTTTGCCCGAGTTCTCCCAATGTCCACTCATTCAAGTAAATAAATGTGTTTGACTACATCAAGTTGTTAAGGAGTTTTGTTTGAAGAAAGTTGCAAACTATTTCACATGGAAACAATTACCGTATCTCATGAGCTTTATGTTTCTCTCCAATACCATAGCTCATACCATAACCATATCCGAATACAATTATTAAACCCTTTAGAATATAAAATTGTGCTGACTAGTTTTGGTTCAGTATTAACATCATGCTAACTATTGCCATAGGGTTGTCATCATAGCAATGCTTCCCCACATATTATTATTATTTTTTAACTGTGTTTCCATTGTTATATGTAGCAGTGGGTGGTAATAGACAATAAATGTACAGTTACCTTTCGAGGCCTAGACGCTACAAGGGAAACACATTTCTCCCAAAAACACTAAAGACGCTCAACGTTTCACCTGACTTTGGAATGTTTTTACACTTGGGTCCATCCTAAACGTCTGCACAGACAACATGACAGTGTTGTCAGATACAAGTTGCTAAAGTGGTTTTGTTCTTGCGCTAGCGACAAGCCTGTTGATGTGGGCAGACTAACATCTCCTCTGTATATCTCCCCAGCCATCTCAAACTCTGCACAGGCATGCTGTCGAGGCAAGGGGTGCCCCAAGGAGAATGGAGATATAATATTAAGCATATTATACTTGAAGCCTGCCCTCTGAGAAATCCTGAAAACGTTGTTATAAATTAAAGCAACACCTCCCCCTTTGCCTTTTAGATGCGGCTCATGTTTATAACAGTAATCTTGGGGGGTGGACTCATTTAAAATAATGTAATCATCAGGTTTTAGCCAGGTTTCTGTCAAACAGAGCACATCTAGATTATGATCAGTGATCATATTATTTACAAAAATATGGAATTGATGTTGATGGTGTTGAAATTATTCAGCCAAGTGATGATATCTCAGATCATTATTTAGTTCTGTGCAAACTTCATATAGCCAAAATTGTAAATTCTACTTGTTACAAGTATGGAAGAACCATCACTTCTAACACAAAAGACTGCTTTTTAAGTTATCTTCCTGATGTATCCAAGTTCCTTAGCATATCCAAAACTTCAGAACTTGATGATGTAACAGAAACTATGGACTCTCTCTTTTCTAGCACTTTAAATACAGTTGCTCCTTTACGCTTAAGGAAGGTTAAGGAAAACAGTTTGACACCATGGTATAATGAGCATACTCGCACCCTAAAGAGAGCAGCCCGAAAAATGGAGCGCAGCTGGAGGAAAACAAAACTAGAGGTATTTCGTATTGCTTGGCGGGAAAGTAACATATCCTACAGAAAAGCATTAAAAACTGCTAGATCCGATTACTTTTCTTCTCTTTTAGAAGAAAACAAACATAACCCCAGGTATTTATTCAATACAGTGGCTAAATTAACGAAAAATAAAGCCTCAACAAGTGTTGACATTTCCCAACACCACAGCAGTAATGACTTTATGAACTACTTTACTTCTAAAATCGATACTATTAGAGATAAAATTGCAACCATTCAGCCGTCAGCTACAGTATCACATCAGACAGTGCACTATAGACCCCCTGAGGAACAGTTCCACTCATTCTCTACTATAGGAGAGGAAGAATTGTATAAACTTGTTAAATCATCTAAACCAACAACATGTATGTTAGACCCTATACCATCTAAGCTCCTAAAAGAGGTGCTTCCAGAAGTCATAGATCCTCTCCTGACTATTATTAATTCCTCATTGTCATTAGGATATGTCCCCAAAACCTTCAAACTGGCTGTTATTAAGCCTCTCATCAAAAAACCACAGCTTGACCCCAAAGAACTAGTTAATTATAGACCAATCTCGAATCTCCCTTTTCTGTCCAAGATACTAGAAAAGGTGGTATCCTCACAATTATATTCCTTCTTAGAGAAAAATGGTATATGTGAGGATTTCCAGTCAGGATTTAGACCGTATCATAGTTCTGAGACTGCTCTCCTTAGAGTTACAAATGATCTGCTCTTATCATCTGATCGTGGGTGTATCTCTCTATTAGTTTTATTGGATCTAATAGAGAGATTGGAATTGACCACAACATTCTTTTGCATAGACTTGAACACTTTGTTGACATTAATGGAAGTGCATTAGCATGGTTTAAATCGTACTTATATGACCGCCATCAGTTCGTAGCAGTGAATGAAGATGTATCCTATCGATCACAAGTGCAGTATGGAGTACCTCAAGGCTCAGTACTAGGGCCGCTACTCTTCACGCTTTATATGTTACCCTTGGGAGATATCATCAGGAAACATGGTGTTAGTTTTCACTGTTATGCTGATGATACTCAACTCTATATTTCTTCGCAGCCCGGTGAAACACACCAATTTGAAAAACTAATGGATTGCATAGTCGATATAAAAAACTGGATGACGAGTAATTTCTTACTGCTAAATTCTGAAAAAACAGAGGTGTTAATTATAGGACCTAAAAACTCCGCTTGTAATAACCTAGAACACTGTCTAAGACTTGATGGTTGCTCTGTCAATTCTTCGTCATCAGTTAGGAACCTAGGTGTGCTATTTGATCGCAATCTTTCCTTAGAAAGCCACGTTTCTAGTATTTGTAAAACTGCATTTTTCCACCTCAAAAATATATCTAAATTACGGCCTATGCTCTCAATGTCAAATGCAGAAATGTTAATCATGCATTTATGACCTCAAGGTTAGATTATTGTAATGCTTTATTGGGTGGTTGTTCTGCACGCTTAGTAAACAAACTACAGCTAGTCCAAAATGCAGCAGCAAGAGTTCTTACTAGAACCAGGAAGTATGACCATATTAGCCCGGTCCTGTCAACACTGCACTGGCTCCCTATCAAGCATCGTATAGATTTTAAAATATTGCTTATTACCTATAAAGCCCTGAATGGTTTAGCACCTCAGTATTTGAATGAGCTCCTTTTACATTATAATCCTCTACGTCCGTTACGTTCTCAAAACTCAGGCAATTTGATAATACCTAGAATATCAAAATCAACTGCGGGCGGCAGATCCTTTTCCTATTTGGCGCCTAAACTCTGGAATAACCTACCTAACATTGTTCGGGAGGCAGACACACTCTTGCAGTTTAAATCTAGATTAAAGACCCATCTCTATAACCTGGCATACACATAACATACTAATATGCTTTTATTATCCAAATCCGTTAAAGGATTTTTAGGCTGCATTAATTAGGTAAACCGGAACTGGAAACACTTCCCATAACACCCTATGTACTTGCTACATCATTAGAAGAATGGCATCTACGCTAATATTTGTCTGTTTCTCTCTTAATCCGAGGTCACCGTAGCCACCAGATCCAGTCTGTATCCAGATCAGAGGGTCACTGCAGTAACCCGGATCCAGTACGTATCCAGACCAGATGGTGGATCAGCACCTAGAAAGGACCTCTACATCCCTGAAAGACAGCGGAGACCAGGACAACTAGAGCCCCAGATACAGATCCCCTGTAAAGACCTAGTCTCAGAGGAGCACCAGGACAAGACCACAGGAAACAGATGATTCTTCTGCACAATCTGACTTTGCTGCAGCCTGGAATTGAACTACTGGTTTCGTCTGGTCAGAGGAGAACTGGCCCCCCAACTGAGCCTGGTTTCTCCTAAGGTTTTTTTTCTCCATTCTGTCACTGATGGAGTTTCGGTTCCTTGCCGCTGTCGCCTCTGGCTTGCTTAGTTGGGGACACTTCATCTACAGCGATATCGTTGACTTGATTGCAAATAAATGCACAGACACTATTTAATTGAACAGAGATGACATAACTGAATTCAATGATGAACTGCCTTTAACTATCATTTTGCATTATTGACACTGTTTTCCTAATGAATGTTGTTCAGTTGCTTTGACGCAATGTATTTTGTTTAAAGCGCTATATAAATAAAGGTGACTTTGACTTTGACAAAAAGTGTTTTCGTAGAAAGGGATCTGATATTCAATAAGCCAAGCTTTATCATTTGTTTATCCGTATTACATATCCTTTATTTGTTGAACCTCGATTAAATTGTTAATCTTAACTTGGTTTGGACGTTTTTTGTATTTTCTAGTTCGGGGAACAGACACAGTCTCTATAGTGTGATGTCTAGGTGAAAGAGTCTCTATGTGCTGAGAATTAGCTCACCTCTGTGACGTGATATTCTGGCGGAAGTGAGTAAAAACCAGATTAGCTTCCCAATTGCAGTCATTTTGTCCTTTTAACAAGAACATTTGGATGGCGGCTGTATGCTTTCTATGCTCAAGATGTATGTGGCGGCTATATCAGCTTTTCACACTGAGTTCGCTAAGCAGTCAGTCAAGAAAAATAATCTGTGATAAAATTTTTACAGGCACAAAATGTTAAACCCTCACTCTTAAAAGGGCTCTTGATTAAGATGGGGCTTTTGCTCATGCTGATGTTCAACTTCACCAGGCGGAGATCACAAAAAAAAAAAAACTCATGAAAGAGGTGTGTGAACTTGCAAGTTCTATGTCAGACACTGTAATATGCTCTGGTCCTCTCCCTACTAACCGTGGTGACGAGATACATAGCAGACTTTCGTCATTCAATTACTGACCTGTTGAAAAGAGATGGGGGGGACTATGTGTCGCATGGTTTTAATAAATCTTGCAGCTTTCAAGTTTCAAGTTTTCAAGAAGGAAATTCCTGCATTTATTCAACATAGCTTGTAGGTTTGAATAATAAACTAAATCCACACAAAGTCTAAGATTAAATCAGTCATTTGAATCCATGACCTCTCTCAGTGCGCGCTTCTCATCAGCGCACCAGTGACCTGCACGCTGCGATACAAGACTCACTCACATTTCAGGACAGATGACATACTGTCACTTGACTAATCGGGTCATTGTTGCATTGTCACAAAAATGTTTAATAATTTGCACACCTTTTTAAGAATTTTAAGCCATTTGGTACTCACGCGCTCCAAAGGCTGTATTATGTGCCCTCACAGTCACATCCAAAGCTCGTGCGTATAAAGCTGACTCGCGAGTATTATATAAGAGTTATTTTCCGTAGTTTGAATTTAAGCAACCAAATACACACAATATGATGTCTGATGGATGTTGACAAATAAAACCGTTTCATGGCACACTCCACTAAAATACAGGGGGAAAAATAAAGAATAGGGGAAACAAATCAATAATTAAACAACACTGCATCGTCAGTGTTGGTGTTGTATCAGACACTTCCAATTAACATCAGGCTATATGAAAAAAAAGCTCAAATGGAATTAACAAGGTCTTTGGCCAGCGAATGAGGAGATCTGTGTTTTGTCCGCCTCTGAGGAAAGTGCAGCGCATTATATGCCATTATCACCTTTTACAGGTTAGGATATAACATTTATATATATATATATATATATATATATATATATATATATATATATATATATTTTTTTTTTTTTTTTGCTGTTTAATACACTTGGCCAAAATCTCATGATATAAACGATTAAGCACTTACGCACAGGATATTTTAAGCGTGCAAAAGTATATTGGCTAGATGGCAAAAAAAATACTTCTCCAGTCTTCAAACACACAAAAACAATAGCCTTTACAGACATAGTGTTTGAGTAAAGAAATTCTGTACTATTCAAAGTTATTTGTTTACCCTTGCTTTGCAAATAAGCAGGGATCTGTCACCTCCAGGCTGTGTGCGGCGCTGAGTCTGAGTGGAGGCGGGGTGAAGTGAAGAGATCGCGAGAGCTTGAGGATCCAATGGCGTTACGAAGTTTTACAAGCTCCTTTAAATACTTATCATTGGTTAAGTATTTCTAAAACCCTGTGATTTAAAATAATAATAACAAATTATAATAGAGATATGAATTTTGGATAGTTTTTCACGGCACATATCTCTGTCTGCCATACTGAAACACCGCCCCTGGAGGAGGGGGATCCGCCAAAATGAGGTGCTAGATCCGATTTCGCAGGTGCCGGATCCGTATATCTGGCTTGTTCCGGCACAAATTAAGCCCTGGCGCACTACTAACAGTCCCACCACGTCTACTCCGTGTGTTTCTCTGCATAGGCCTAGTGCACCCAGGACGCTATCTTCCCAGATGTCCTTCACTCTGGCGCCGGGAGACCACGGACCTTGGGTGCATCTACAGTGGAGGACGTGAGCCAGGCCCCGGGCGACAACTTCTCCCCCTCTGCTCTTCGAGATCTTTACACGGAACCGCTTCGCTCCCCTCCGCGAGACAGGACGCGATGCTGTGATCATCGGAGACTCCATCGTCTGACACGTCTGTGCTACATTAGCCAAAGTTAAAGTGCACACTCACTGTTTCCCTGGTGCTCGTGTTCTCGATGTTTCTGCGCAGAGACCCTTGATCCTGAAGGCAGGCGAGACCCCCAGAGCGGTCGTACTTCACACCGGGGTTAACGACACCATGCTGCTCCCCGAATTGTGAGGTGAAAATATATATTTAATGTTGGATCTAGAAATTTTTTTTTCGTGATTAAACCAGACAATTTTTAAAGCTTGGGCTCATAAATATTAGATCACTCAGATCCAATAGCAGTTATTGTAAATGAAATGATAACAGATAATAGTTCTGTCATTCAGAAACATGGCTTTTCATATCATTGCTATGCTGATGACACTGAACTCATCACCTTCAACTCAACCTGGCCAAGACAGAACTGCTTGTGATTCCAGCAAACCCAGCGTTTCATCACAATTTCACTATCAAGTTAGGCACATCTGTCCAGGCTGGACTATTGCAATGCTCTCTTGGCAGGTCTTCCAGCCAGTTCTATCAAACCTTTACAATTAATCCAGAATGCGGCAGCAAGATTAATTTCTAATGAGTCAAAAAAAGAATACGTCACACCTCTGTTTATCAATTTGCGCGGGCTACCAATAGCTGCTCACATAAAATTCAAGGCATTGATGTTTGTCTACAAAACTACCACTGGCTCTGCACCCATTTACCTAAATTTATTACTTCAGACTTATGTGCCTCTAGAAGCTTGCGTTCTGCAAGTGAACTTCACTTGATTGTGCCATCCAAAGAAGCACAAAATCACTTTTACAGACTCTAAAATTAAATGTTCCCTTATTCCGAGTCCTTAGCCATCTACAAGAATCGGCTTAAAACCTCTAGCATTAGCTTGCTCTATTCATTTTCTATTCTATCTGTTTTCTTTCTTTTTATTTATTATATTATTTAAAAGCCCTTGCGCCGCGTACTGTGTTAAGCTAATTGAGACTGAGACTGCTCTCCTTAGAGCTACAAATGACCTGCTTTTATCATCTGATCATGGTTGTATCTCTCTATTAGTTTTATTGGATTTTAGTGCTGCGTTTGACACAATTGACCACAACATTCTTTTGCATAGACTTGAATACTTTGTTGGCATTAGCATGGTTTAAATCGTACTTATATGACCACCATCAGTTCGTAGCAGTGAATGAAGATGTATCATATCGATCACAACCCTAAGATTATTGTAATGCTTTATTGGATGGTTGGCTCCCTATCAAACATCGTATAGATTTTAAAATGTTGCTTATTACTTATAAAACCCTGTATGGTTTAGCACCTCAGTATTTGAATGAGCTCCTTTTACATTATAATCCTCTCATAATGTTCTCAAAACTCAGGGAATTTGATAATACCTAGAATATCAAAATCAACTGCGGGCGGCAGATCCTTTTCCTATTTGGCGCCCAAACTCTAGAATAACCTACCTAACATTGTTCGGGAGGCAGACACACTCTTGCAGTTTAAATCTAGATTAAAGACCCATCTCTTTAACCTGGCTAACATATAACATACTAATATGCTTTTAATATCCAAATCCATTTAAGGATTTTTAGGCTGCATTAAATAGGTAAACCGGAACCGGAAACACTTCCCATAACACCCTATGTACTTGCTACATCATTAGAAGAATGGCATCTACGCTAATATTAGTCTGTTTCTCTCTTATTCCGAGGTCACCGTGGCCACCAGATCCAGTCTGTGTCCAGATCAGAGGGTCACTGCAGTCACCCGGATCCAGTACGTATCCAGACCAGATGCTGGATCAGCACCTAGAAAGGACATCTACATCCCTGAAAGACAGCGGAGACCAGGACAACTAGAGCCCCAGATACAGATCCCCTGTAAAGACCTTGTCTCAGAGGAGCACCAGGACAAGACCACAGGAAACAGATGATTCTTCTGCACAATCTGACTTTGCTGCAGTCTGGAATTGAACTACTGGTTTCGTCTGGTCAGAGGAGAACTGGCCCCCCAACTGAGCCTGGTTTCTCCCAAGGTTTTTTTCTCCATTCTGTCACCGATGGAGTTTCGGTTCCTTGCCGCTGTCGCCTCTGGCTTGCTTAGTTGGGGTCACTTCATCTACAGCGATATCGTTGACTTGATTGCAAATAAATGCAATCATACAATCAGTCATTGTTTTTCTGTGATATCACATCCAAGATGGCCGCCGCACGCATGGCAGTACGCACGATTGTTAGTTTGATGTGAATAGTGAATGTTTGGAGAGGAAGTTTTAGCTGTTATTGATTTTTTTGTTTTAATTTTCGTATTTGAGTAGATGCAAAATAGATTATTTTGCGCAGCACTCTTTTGATTTAAGTGAGTAGTGGAATATTTTACATTTAAAAAGGGGCTGTGGAATTCCCTCACTGATAACGGGAGAAGGATTATCTGTCTGGCTTTGTCTGGGACCACTCAGGATCTGCGGGGAACAAACTCTGCTTTGTTGTGTCATACATTGCATTGCTGGATGTGGTTTTTCCCTTCCTCGTGAAGTCGATTGCAACATCATTAGCTACTTCGGAGAGTGCGGAGTAGTGCAAAATGGCGTTTGTAACAGCAGCCTTTTTTCTGCTGATTGTAATGGATTACACGGGGAATAAAAAGGCACTGGTGGTTCATTCTCAAAAGGTATGGACAAACTTTTACATCTCATCTGAAGGAACGTTCTCGGACATTGGTCTTATTATGGAACTGCATCACTCATCATCACTAAGGGCTATTGACTCTGTTCGCTTGGATTATAAGGACTACTTTGTTGTCATGAATCGCATCTTGATTCCTAGTGCCTACAATGATTCAGGATGTACACCTAGGAAAAGGAAGTGCTTGGTTCTTATTTTATTGTTAATCTCAGGAAATGTACATCCTAATCCTGGCCCTATCATTAATAGTCTTAGTACTCCTGAAGATTTTAAATCTAGGACGGGGCTTGGTTTTATTCACTTAAATGTTTGTAGTTTGTTACCAAAAATGGACTTGGTTAGGGCATGGGCTATTCAAACAGATGCAGATGTCCTATTAATTTCTGAAACCTGGCTTAAAAAAACTATCTTAGATAAGGACATTGTGATTAATGGCTATAGAGTTTTCCGTTGTGATCGTTTAAAGAAGGGGGGTGGTGTTGCAATTTATGTTAAGACTAAATTTAACACCAGGATTTTAGCTTCACAGTCTACTGTTAAACAATTTGAGATTTTGGTGTTAAATCTTGAAATAGCTAAAGGTCAGCATATTACTGTTATTGGTTGTTATAGACCCCCTTCCGCTGTTGCCGATGCTTTATCAAATTTGATGAAATTTTTAAATGAATTTGATTGCAGTGATATGGTTTTAGTGGGAGATTTAAATTGGGATTGGTTCTCCTCTGTGTCTGATGATTTTAAAAATCATTGTAATGGTTTAAATTTTACACAGATAATAAATACTCCTACTAGACCTAATGTTAGAAATCCTAATAAAGCTACTCTTATTGACGTGTTTTTGACAAACACACCTCATAAATATTCAAATGTTGGTGTGTTTGCTAATGATTTGAGTGATCACTGTGTTATTGCAGCAGTACGAAATACAAAACTCTCTAAGACTAAACCTAGAATAATTTTTAAAAGAAATTTGAAGCACTTCTGTGAGCAAGCGTTTTTGCATGATTTGTCTTGCTTTGAATGGGATAGAATTGCACTGATTGATAATGTGGAGCTTGCTTGGAAATATTTTTATGATGGTTTTAGTAGAATTGTGGATAAGCATGCTCCCTTCCGGAGGTTAAGAGTAAAGGGACGGGATAACCCATGGTTTACTCCGGAGTTGGCTAATCTTCTTCGGCAGAGAAACCAAGCCTGGGCTAAAGCAAGGCAATCTGGGACAGATTCAGACTGGCTTAGTTTTAGACAGCCGCGCAACCGCTGCACATTTTGTATCAAAAAAGCAAAATCAGATTTTTATTTAGCAGCTACAACAGAGAACCTAAACAATCCCCGTAAATTCTGGAAAGCATTGAAATCGGTATGCTCCATGAATGCTTACAATGAGTTACCTCCGTATATTATCAAGGATAAAGCCGTTATATCAGATAAGCCTGCAATGTTGGATTGTTTTAATAAGCACTTTGTGGAAGCTGGTTCCTTGTTTGAGCATCAGCTCCTTGTAGGAAATTCAAACGTGACAAACTGTTTTAATTCATCAGTACCACCAACGAAATCTGTGGCAGGTAAAGAGGTATTTTGTCTAAAGCCTTTCACTGTCGCAGATGTGCAATCAGCTCTTGTTGCTTTGGAGCCTAGTAAATCCCCGGGCCCTGACAGGCTAGAGCCTTATTTTTTGCGAATAGCTGCTAATTTTATTGCTAAACCAATTTCAATTATTTTTAATCTCACTTTAGTCTGCAATGAGATTCCATTAATTTGGAAATCGGCCTATGTACTCCCTCTTTTGAAGGGTGGTGATTCTGCACATTTGGATAATTATAGACCGATCTCTAAGTTACCAATTTTAGCTAAAGTTTTAGAAACTCTGGTTGGTGATCAGTTAAAGGATTATTTGGTTTCCAACCACATTTTGTCTGACTTACAGTCTGGGTTTCGAAGGCAGCATAGTACTACTACAGCAACAATGAAGGTCATTAATGACTTTATTGAAGCAGTGGACTGTAAGAACAACTGTGTAGCTCTTTTTATAGATTTATCTAAAGCATTTGATACAGTGGATCATTGCATTTTATTGGAAAAGCTACATAATATTGTTTTTTCTGACCATACTATAGATTGGTTTACCAATTATTTGACTGATAGAACTCAGTGTGTTTACTCGGACAATCTCAAATCAGCAACACTGACTGTATTTAGTGGTGTACCGCAAGGATCAGTTTTGGGTCCAATTTTATTTACTATTTATATTAATAACTTGGGTCAAGACATCCCACAAGCTCATTTTCATTTTTATGCGGATGATACCGTTATTTATTGTAAGGCTGCAACTTTACACCAAGTTTTTTCACATTTACAAACCGCTTTTAATCTTGTTCAGGCACAATTGTATCATCTTAAACTAGTTTTAAATGTTGAGAAAACTAAGACTATGCTCTTTTCAAAATCTAAGAAGTCCCTTGAAAGTCTCCCAAATATTTTTACTATACATGGAGAGCAGATTGAACAAGTCAAATTGTATAAGTACTTGGGTATATTAATTGATGATCAGCTCTCTTTTAAGTTGCACATTGAAAAATTGGTACAGAAGCTCAAATTAAAAATAGGATTTTATTTTAGAAACAAAGCCTGTTTTTCTTGGAAAACCAGGAAGAGATTGGTTGCTGCTACATTTCTCACTGCACTTGATTATGGTGATCTGCTCTATAGAAATGCGCCTGATAAATGTTTATCTTTATTGGATACTGTCTTTCATAGTGCACTAAGATTTGTGACTGGATGTAAAGCATCAACACATCATTGTACTTTGTATAAAATGACAAATTGGCCTTCATTATCAATGAGGAGGCACATTCATTGGCTTATGTTTATTTATAAGTCTATGTTGGATATGCTCCCTTCTTATCTTTGCACTTATATGTCTCGTAGCAGCTGTTCCTACAATTTGCGCTCTGGTAATTTGTATTTGTTGTCTGTACCTACGGTCCGTACAGAGCTTGGTAAAGAGGCCTTTAGTTATGCAGCCCCTTCCACATGGAACACATTGCAGATTGATTTGAAGTTGCAAAATCTGATTTCTTTTGGTCAATTTAAACACTACATGAAATCTTTAGAAATAGATGCTATAAATCGTTGTCACTGCTTTTAATATGTATTTTTAAGTAGTCTAATGTTGTCTAATTTTTAAGTAGTGTAATGCACACTGTTTATTTTTATGTATGTGTGTTGGTTGTTCATATTTGTTACTGTGCGCTGTCAATGCACTGTCATCTTGGCCAGGTCTCTCTTGGAAAAGAGGTTTTAAATCTCAATGAGATCCCCTGGTTAAATAAAGGTTAAATAAAAATAAAAAAAAATGCACAGACACTATTTAAACTGAACAGAGATGACATCACTGAAGTCAATGATGAATTGCCTTTAACTATCATTTTGCATTATTGACACACTGTTTTCCTAATGAATGTTGTTCAGTTGCTTTGTTAAACAATGTATTTTGTTTAAAGCGCTATATAAATAAAGGTGGCTTGACTTGATTTGTTATAGCACTTATATATCATTGCTCTTTTTGTTGTTTTTGATTGCTTCCACTGTCCTCATTTCTAAGTCGCTTTGGATAAAAGCGTCTGTTAAATGAATAAATGTAAATATTATAGACAAAAGAATAATGATAAGCAGTAGTTCAGACTCATTTGTTTGGCATTTCATTTATTGTAACCGCAGCAGTATGGTGCAACATTTACTTGAAACACATGTATTTGGTACTACCTTATATCTTTACTTTTTACCTTTCTTTTTTTTTTATTGATTTTGAAAACTTGTCTCGAATGTTTCTCTACGTCGCATTTTTGGGTCATCTACACCAAACTTCATTGCAATATCTTTCTAGGAATGAAATGCTTTCTCTGAATCTTTAAAGTCTCTCTGCGAGTGACTGTATTGGTGCGAATATACAGGTGCATCTCAATAAATTAGAATTTAACAAAAACCCACCAAGTTACTATCTCGACAAATTAGAATACTTCCTAAGACCAATGCAAAAAATTTAAAAACACCCTGATAGCACAGGTACATCTCGGAGACGTCTATTTGATGTGTGCATTTACATCTGCAAGACATATTTTTTAGTGTTTGCTCATCTGCAATAC
The DNA here is from genome assembly GCF_963082965.1 of Carassius carassius. Taxonomy (NCBI): domain Eukaryota; kingdom Metazoa; phylum Chordata; class Actinopteri; order Cypriniformes; family Cyprinidae; genus Carassius; species Carassius carassius. The sequence goes on from NC_081779.1 coordinate 31,049,551, forward strand.
GTCTATAGGACATTTCTTTTAGATGTTAAATAGATGTCTATTAGATGTCTATAAGATTTTTATAATTTGGAATGTATGCAAAACTGACATCTGAAAGACGTCTGTCAGATATTTGTAGACACCAGATGCTTTCCAGATCAACAGATCTTTAACAGACATCTTGCAGACGAACATGTGCTATCTGGGCATTTTAAGTGAACTGTTGGCCTTCTGGAAAGTATGTTCATTTACTGTACATGTACTCAATTCTTGGTAGAGGCTCCTTTTGCTCTAATTACTGCCTCAATTCAGCGTGGCATGGAGGTGTTCAGTTTGTGTTACTGCTGTGGCGGTATGGAAGCCCAGGTTTATTTGACAGTGGCCTTCAGCCACTTTTTTTGTCTCTTGTTTCTTATTTTCCCTCTTGACAATAGCCCATAGATTCTCTCTGGGGTTCAGGTCTGGTGAGTTTGCCGACCAGTCAAGCACAACAACACCATGGTCATTTAACCAACCTTTGGTGCTTTTGGCAGTGTGGGCAGGTGCCAAATCCCGCTGGAAAATTATATCAGCATCTTCAAAAAGCTGGTCAGCAGAAGGAAGCATGAAGTGCTCCAAAATTTCTAAGTAAACGGGTGCAGTGACTTTGGTTTTCAAAAAAACACAATGGACCAACACCAGCAGATGACATTGCACCCCAAATCATCACAGACTGTGGAAACTTAACACTGGACTTCAAGCAACTTTGGCTATGAGCTTCTCCACCCTTCCTCCAGACTCTAGGACCTTGGTTTCCAAATGAAATACAAAATTTGCTCTCATGTGAAAAGAGGACATTGGACCAGTCATTGGGCAACAGTCCAGTTCTTCTTCTCCTTAGCCCAGATAAGACCTCTGATGTTGTCTGTGCTTCAGCAAATTCTTTAGGGACTTGGGGCTGGTGGCGTCGGATAGAGGTCCCCAGGGTCTAATTTTGCACAGAGTTTGGTGTTTTTTCCCCTCGTTTTAAGTGAGTTATGGCCGGTCAAATTTTGGGACATTTTGCATTTGGGGGTCCGTATCTCTGACTATTGAGTCTATTGCACTGTAGATGATGAGATTTGCAAAGCCTTTGCAATTTGACGTTGAGGAACATTGTTTTTAAATTGACTTGGGCGAGGTGGGTTCAGAGAAGGCCCGTCGAGGGCTATCAAGTATCCGAGTTTCAAGTCTCTAGGTCTCTTCCTTCCATTTGACTAGCAAAAAAATAGGGGGGCCATAACTCCGCACCCCCCCCGGGATTTTATGGATGGGGGCCAGTGGTGTTCGGTAGGCCTTCTGTAGGTCTTACTCTGACCCGAGTTTGGTGAAGTTTGCCCCCGTTTTGTGGGAGTTATAGCTTGGCAAATTTTGTGACATTTTGGTGAACATGCACCACATGTAGGGAAATTAACCAAAATTAAACCTTTTTCTATGCAAATTCTACAGTATTATGTGATAAAACTAACATGAATGGACTCTGCTGAGCGTGTTGAGTACAGTAGAGGTGTTTCCATTAACAATAGTGCACACATTTAAAATAAATCAAGTTAAATAGAATTGCTTTTTAATAAACTGCAAGTGGACACATATGCCGTCAAATAAATTGCAGGTGGACATGCACCATATGTGGTGAAATTTACCAAAATCCAACTTTTTTATATGCAGATTCTTACAGTATTATGGGATAAAACTTACATAAATGGATTCCTCTGAGCATGGTGAGTACAGTACAGGTGTTTTCATCAACAATATTGCACACATATTAAAAAAAATCTAATTAAATAGAATTGCTATTTAATAAACTGCAAGTGGACACATATCCCACTTGCCATATATTCATATTGGATTGGTATTTAATAAACTGCAAGTGGACACATATCCCATCAAATAAATTGCTGGTGGACATGCACCATATGTGGTGGAATTAACAAAAATCCAGTTTCAAATTCTACAGTTTTTACATTTACAATTCATTCAGCGGGACCTTCGTAGTGCTCCCATGGACATTCATTTTTATGCACATTTTACAGTTTTATGCGTTACATGCTTTCGTCTTAGCTGTTTCGTGGACACAACTTGCTAGGGACCTGGTGCCACACGCCATTAGCAGCTCACTCGGGGTGGCCCCTGGACCCTCCGATCTGAATTTCGGGCACCTGGGATGTTTCTAAAAAAGTTCCACCTGCAATTTACTTGAATGGGTTTGAGCTAGCGGTTTCGTGGAGATGGCTCGCATGTGTCCGATCAAGCCGAATTTGGGATATTTGTCATGTCCACCAAACCAGTACACATTTAAATTGGAGGAGGGACGTCCACCGATCGGACACGATAGGTCGTAGGGCCCCGAGATTTATGATTTTGGCATCTCAGGGGCCACTCACCCACGGCCTCAAAGTATGTAGCTGTAGGACCTAAGGAAAGGACAGATTGCTGTTTTTCAATGGAACGCTTATAAAGACTGTATTTGCTACATTTGTGTAAGCAGTACACATACAAACATGAACAATGGAAACACTGTACATACCAGATCCGTCATAATAACGAGTCATAAACACATCCACAGCTGTAAATCCCGGTTTAGTTAGAAAGGTAAGGGTCCACTGAACGACATCTCATGGAGCACGTTTGGTCCAGCGAAGCAATAACATTGTAATATGGATCATAATTCCTTTGTTTACGTTTCAGTTCTTCAGCGACAGAACTGTTTGCGTCCGTAACTCACAGTCAGAAACTGCGTCTTGGTAGTAAAAAAACGGCATGGTTTTGCAGAGTACAGTGTCACAAACAGAATGAGACAATCCACCGGAAAAAAGAATGAATGAAAGATAGGCGAAAGATAGTATATTTGAATTTTGGCACGCCCTCTTGACGCGCTCTGACGCACCTGTCAGCTGATGGAGGCGGAACTTATAGCGATCGCCTTTTTGTTTGTTTGTTTTATTTTTCAACAGTTTTTATATATGTAAGAGTGTGTTTTACAACCCGAATTCCGGAAAAGTTGGGACGTTTTTTAAATTTTAATAAAATGAAAACTAAAAGACTTTCAAATCACATGAGCCAATATAGTATTCACAATAGAACATAGATAACATAGCAAATGTTTAAACTGAGAAAGTTTACAATTTTATGCACAAAATGAGCTCATTTCAATTTTGATTTCTGCTACAGGTCTCAAAATAGTTGGGACGGGGCATGTTTACCATGGTGTAGCATCTCCTTTTCTTTTCAAAACAGTTTGAAGACGTCTGGGCATTGAGGCTATGAGTTGCTGGAGTTTTGCTGTTGGAATTTGGTCCTATTCTTGCCTTATATAGATTTCCAGCTGCTGAAGAGATCGTGGTCGTCTTTGACATATTTTTCGTTTAATGATGCGCCAAATGTTCTCTATAGGTGAAAGATCTGGACTGCAGGCAGGCCAGGTTAGCACCCAGACTCTTCTACGACGAAGCCATGCTGTTGTTATAGCTGCAGTATGTGGTTTTGCATTGTCCTGCTGAAATAAACAAGGCCTTCCCTGAAATAGACGTTGTTTGGAGGGAAGCATATGTTGCTTTAAAACCTTTATATACCTTTCAGCATTCACAGAGCCTTCCAAAACATGCAAGCTGCCCATACCGTATGCACTTATGCACCCCCATACCATCAGAGATGCTGGCTTTTGAACTGAACGCTGATAACATGCTGGAAGGTCTCCCTCCTCTTAGCCCGGAGGACACGGCGTCCGTGATTTCCAACAAGAATGTCAAATTTGGACTCGTCTGACCATAAAACACTATTCCACTTTGAAATAGTCCATTTTAAATGAGCCTTGGCCCACAGGACACGACGGCGCTTCTGGACCATGTTCACATATGGCTTCCTTTTTGCATGATAGAGCTTTAGTTGGCATCTGCTGATGGCACGGCGGATTGTGTTTACCGACAGTGGTTTCTGAAAGTATTCCTGGGCCCATTTAGTAATGTCATTGACACAATCATGCCGATGAGTGATGCAGTGTCGTCTGAGAGCCCGAAGACCACGGGCATCCAATAAAGGTCTCCGGCCTTGTCCCTTACACACAGAGATTTCTCCAGTTTCACTGAATCTTTTGATGATGTTATGCACTGTAGATGATGAGATTTGCAAAGCCTTTGCAATTTGACGTTGAGGAACATTGTTTTTAAAGTTTTCCACAATTTTTTTACGCAGTCTTTCACAGATTGGAGAGCCTCTGCCCATCTTTACTTCTGAGAGACTCTGCTTCTCTAAGACAAAGCTTTTATAGCTAATCATGTTACAGACCTGATATCAGTTAACTTAATTAATCACTAGATGTTCTCCCAGCTGAATCTTTTCAAAACTGCTTGCTTTTTTAGCCATTTGTTGCCCCCGTGCCAACTTTTTTGAGACCTGTAGCAGGCATTAAATTTTAAATGAGCTAATTAAGTGGATAAAAGTGTAAAATTTCTCAGTTTAAACATTTGCTACGTTATCTATGTTCTATTGTGAATAAAATATTGGCTCATGTGATTTGAAATTCCTTTAGTTTTCATTTTATTAAAATTTAAAAAACGTCCCAACTTTTCCGGAATTCGGGTTGGTATGTTGAATGTGAATGTATCTGCATGATTACCATCTGTTTGAGTGCAAATCAGCCCAAATCAGCTCGCTATTACTGTATGATCACGGCTATCAAAGTGAACGCGTCTATATGAAAAGAGAGAGTGGATTATTTACTTTATGGTGCATTTGTGTTATTACCATTTGTATAAGTGGCCATCAGCACATCAGCACTTATTTGCATCGTAATTCATTGTAAATGCTGCATTTATAGCAATCTCAGGATTTTCTGTAATTGGCAAACAAAGTTAAATCTTTTTTTATTTTTCTTATTCTTATTTTTCTTACTCAAATTATTATTATTGTATTTTTCTAGTGCTCAAATAAATCACTTATATGATGTCTAAGTTTCTGTCTAGTGTTTTATGATTGAAATAAAACTATGCAGTGGTATGTTTACTGACTAAATAGTTTGTAGAAGCCTTTTAATAATATTGGGAAATATATTTTCTTAAATTTGGGGGGTGCGGGGTCTAGACATAATCTCAGAAAAATATTTTCTCATTTTTCATGATATCTTTTTCAGATTTGAAATAGAAACTCATTAGACATGTGGCTTTCAACCCATTACTTTTCTAGATTGCTCCAGGGCTCGTTTCATGTATTTTTATATCAAAAAAAATATTTAAGTGTGGTAAAACATTTTTCAAGGCACTTCAGTGTCTATAACTTTTAATATTTTTTAAGCATTATCAAATCTGGTTGATAAAAAGTAAAGCCCTAAATGTCAATTATAAGTTAGGTAGAGCACTTTCAGCTGTGAGTCCCATAATGGGGGGTGCTGGCTAACAGGTAAAAAAAAAAGAGGTGCCTTCCCTAGTCGGGGAGGGTGCACCCTGGCCGGCTTAGATGGGTCGGTGCGAGGGGGGTGGATGGTTCTATTTTTTTGCTAATATCTCCGCGAAGCGGGGGATCACGGGCTACAAATCGGGGGATCCCTAGAGGGTCTAGGGGCCTACCGTATGCGACCACCCACGAGTTCAGGGGTGGTCTGGTTCCTGAGTTATAACGGTTCAAATTTAACATTTTGGGGGTCCGTATCTTGGATCCCCGGAGGATAAGGGTTATGGGGCAGGTATCGTCGGATAGAGGTCTCCAAGGTCTGATTTTGTCCAGAATTTGGTGGCGTTTGGCCCCGTTTTCAGTGAGTTATAGCCGGTCAAAATTTTTGAAAGTTTGGTAGGTGTTTGGTAGGCCTTCCAGAGCTCTTACTCTGACCCGAGTTTGGTGAAGTTTGCCCTCGTTTTGGGGGAGTTAGAGATTGGCAAAATTTGGGATATATTGCATTTGGCGGTCTGTATTTCAGGGGGAGGTGGTTTCGGAGAGGGTCCATCGAGTACTATCACTTGAAGTCTCTAGGTCTCTTCTTTCCATTTGACTAACAAAAATATGGGGGTCCATAACTCCGGCACCCAGGGGTTTAGCCACTGGGGGCCAGTGTCGTTTGGTAGGCCTCCCCGAGCTCTTACTGTGACCCGAGTTTGGTGAAGTTTGCCCTCGTTTTGTGGGAGTTATAGCTTGGCAAATTTTGGGCCTCAAATTTGGGTGGGCTCCCGCGAGGCCCCTGGTGGGGCCAAATCCTTCCACGCCGGTCAGGGGTCTCCCGTGGGCAGCGTGTCTGGCAAAATGTTTTTGGGGTCAGTGTGCAGGTCCCTCGAACCGACGTACACAGGCCATCAAAAGTATGCCCAAATGGACACTGGAAAAAATTTACTTTATGGAGGATATTTCCTCCAGAGGAGTCAGCTATGGAACAGGACCGTCTCCTCCTGAGGACTTAGATACAGAACAGGACAGTTTACCCAGAGGAGTCAGCTAAGGAACAGGACCGTCTCCTCTTGAGGAGTCAGCTAAAGAACTGGACCGTCTCTTCCTGAGGAGTCAGCTATGGAACAGGACTGTCTCCTCTTGAAGAGTCATCTAAGGAACAGGACCGTCTCCTCCTGAGGAGTCAGCTAAGGAACAGGACAGTCTCCTCCAGATGAGTCAGCTATGGAACAGGACCGTCTCCTCCAGAGGAGTCAGTTACGGAACAGGACTGTCTCCTCCTGAGGAGTCAGCTAAGGAACAGGACAGTCTCCTCCTGAGGAGTCAGCTATGGAACAGGACCGTCTCCTCCAGAGGACTCAGCTATGGAACAGGACCGTCTCCTCCTGTGGACTTGGCTACGGAACAGGACATTTTCCTCCTGAGGAGTCAGCTACAGAAAAGGACCGTCTCCTCCTGAGGAGTGAGCTAAGGAACAGGACCGTCTCCTCCAGAGGAGTCAGCTAAGTATCAGGACAGTCTCCTCCTGAGGACTTAGCTACGGAACAGGACCGTTTCTTGCTAAGGTAGTCAGCTATGGAACAGGACCGTCTCCTCATGAGGAGTCATCTACAGAACAGGACAGTCTCCTCCTGAGGAGTCAGCTAAGGAACAGGACCGTCTCCTCCAGAGGAGTCAGCTACGTATCAGGACAGTCTCCTCCTGAGGACTTAGCTACGGAACAGGACCGTTTCTTGCTAAGGTAGTCAGCTATGGAACAGGACCGTCTCCTCATGAGGAGTCCTCTACAGAACAGGACAGTCTCCTCCTGAGGAGTCAGCTAAGGAACAGGACAGTCTCCTCCAGAAGAGTCAGCTAAGGAACAGGACCGTCTCCTCCTGAGGAGTCAGCTATGGAACAGGACCGTCTCCTCCTGAGGCGTCAGCTAAGGAACAGGACAGTCTCCTCCTAAGGAGTCAGCTACGTAACAGGACCGTCTCCTCCTGAGGACCTAGCTACGGAACAGGACCGTCTCCTCCTGGGGATTCAGCTACGGAACAGGAAAGTCTCTTCTGGAGGAGTCAGCTGCGGAACAGGACCGTTTCCTCCTGAGGAGTCAGCTACGAAACAGGACTGTCTTCTCCTGAGGAGTCAGCTACAGAAGGACCGTCTCCTCCTGAGGTCTCAGATACAGAACAGGAATGTCTCCTCCTGAGGAGTCAGCTACAGAATAAAGAATGGTATCAAAACTTCCTGCGACTTCTTTCAATGATCCATGAGCAATTTGGTGATGATCTGTGAATTGTCCAGCATGATGGAGCACCATGTCACAAAGCAAGAGTGATGAAGAAGTGGCTCGAAGATCATTACATTGGAATTTTGTATCTGTGGGCCAGGCAATCCCCATATTTCAATCCAATACAGAACCTGTGGTGGACAAGCAGAAGTCCACAAATTGTGATCAACTCCGAGAACTAATAAGGCAAGAATGGATCACCACCAGTCAGGATTTTTCCCCGAAGCTAACAACCAGCATACCAGAGTGAACTGCTATACCATAGAAACATGTAAACAATACTGAAGAAGCAAACATTGCAAAACACATTATTTATGTCACTGCAAAAACATTTGGCCATGACTGTATGTATATATATATAAATTGGGTGAAAAATATTTTATAAACAATACATACATACAATACATACAATTTCCAATGAATATTCATACTAAGAAAATAACGAAAGTAAGTATACAGACAAATAAACTAAATTATATATTTATATTCTTACATAAATGTAATCTTTTAGATAGTTGAATTTAATATATTTATTCCTTTGCAGCTTATTCAATAGATGTTCTAACACCATGTTTCCACCTTCTTCCAGTAGCCTACTTTAACTTCTAGAATTTGTCATTAATTCTTATGTGCTCTGCATTGCAACGGTACATGTTTCACGAGTTCACGCTTACATATAATTAGGTATGGTATGCATATTTGGCGTGCTGTCCGGGGAAGGGCTCCGAGCTCGGCAATGGCCCGAACCTAGAGTACCCCACCTTCCCCGTCTATTTATAAAGTGAACTCAAAGTGAGAAGATGGGGTGGAGGAGGGATGCTGATAAACCGTCGATGGATAGAGGTAGGTCAGTGATATTTATACTATGGGATTGATTACTTGATTATGGTCCACCTGTGTTGATTAGGCTAAGTATCTGACGCACTCCTCCCGAATCTTGTTAATAAAACATCATTTAGCAGTTTCAAAAATCCCTCAATGACTGCATAATTAATTCAGATGTTTCTTGAGTCTATTTAGATTTAAATTTAATGCAGTAAGGCCTATTCTACTTCTAGTTATTACTGATTCTTCTTCTCAATCCCATCTCATTGTTACGCTTTCCTACTTCCCCTTGAATAATGTATAGATGTTCAGTCTTCTCTTTATCTTAATTGTTTTGCCATTCATTTATAAGAGCTTTCCTAATGATAAGTTTTGCTTCTGCCTTACAAATTTTTGTTAATTCCTATCTGATACATGGATTTATTTTGTAATATGTTGTAGGGTTGCATATTCTTCCTTATAGTTACGAATGCTTAGATGGTAGTAGTAAAGGATGGAGGTTTTAAAATGAAATAACTCTCTGCTTATTCATTGGCTGCTGGTCTCCGTCCAGCCAATCACCAGCTCAGAAACATGCTAAATATTGTGGCCTACCATTTCTCCAAACCAGCAATGCTGCGAGTTTCTAATAGCAGATCACTTGCTGCTTGATGATGATTAGGACGACAATCCTCTGATTACCAGAAGATATGAGGTTTTTTTTTTTATACATTTATTTGGTCATGAAAATTTGTTGCACCTGGTTAGGACACTTGAGTTTCTCCACATTTAACTGTTTTAACTGACACTCATTGCATTGCAACAGCCTTAATAACAGTCTTGTGTAACAGATTTGTAATTTATTTTTAGAATATTATTCAATGCAAATATTACAGACATTACAGCCATTTTTAAACAATGTTTTAAAAACTTCAGAAATGTAAGAGCTGTCATAGCATTATATTTTTTTTTGTACAAATCTTTGTTTTTAGTTTGTTCGAAAATTTTATGTAAAATTTCAGTCATATTTATAAATTATTTACAAAGAGCCCACTTATTAATGTGGTATTTTCCTAATAAAATAAAATAAATTGTTCTTTCCATAATGTCGCTCATACAGCACATAAAGCACATCAAATACACATTTCTGATGCACTGAAGTTTAATGTTATTATAGGTTTCCAAATGCAGTATAAACTCCTAAGTTGTATACACGAAGTATTTTTTTTGTTACTTTTTACAATTTTCATTTAGCAGATATTTTTATCATAAGTGATTGGAAAAAGAAGAACAAAAGCAATTTGTCAAGTCAACAATATAGAGAAGAAGAGGATTGTTTAAAATAGAGGGTTGTTTATTTAGGACCGTTCTTTAATTGTATTATTAATCTAAGTGTTTCTCAAAACTTTGTTCCAGTAGATAATACCTAATAAATATTGCTGCAGGAAAAGAGAAAAGAGCATTTCTCCTATTACTATTTTGGGGTTTTAAGACCTCAACATTACTGTATATTATTAAAAATCAGGAATGTTAATTATGTTTCTAAAAAGTAACATCAGACATAACATTTTAATGAATGCCTTACTAAAATAATACCACCTTTGAATCAACATAGAAAAGTGATTAGTTGTAAACACAAATGTGAGCCTGCGGCACAAATGCAGTCTCAAGTCTCTGGTGTATACTGTAGTTTTAGCTATAGCCAAAAAAAACAACCTTGGGTCAAAACTCATTAGGATATTAAGTAAAGATCAGGTTCCATGAAGATATTTAGTAAATTTTCTACCATAAATATATCAAAACTTTATTTGTGATTAGTAATATGCATTGCTAAGAACTTCATATGAACAACTTTAAAGATGATTTTCTCAATATTTAGATGTTTTTGCTCCCTCAGATTCCAGATTTTCAAATAGTTGTATCTCAGACAAATATTGTCCTCCTAACAAACCACACATCACTGGAGAGATCATTTATTCAGCTTCCGGATGATGTATACATCTCAATTTTGCAGAATTGACACTTTTTTTTTGCTCCAGGGTCACAAACAGTTGCACAGTGAGAAATTGTGCAATTACTTCCTCTCGTGTCTTTTAAACCGAGGTGAGTGATGAAATGTGCACATGCCCTACAGTATGCATAGCAATAATACAAAAAGTCTCCTCTTTTCTCATTTTGCTCAAAATCATAAAAACTCAATCCCAATTAAATCCCATGTAAAGCATGCTGGAAACTACATTTGCACATCAATATCAAAAATTATTTTCAAGTACTAATTGGTTCACATTTGTGCTGCATAATTTAACTTATTCGATTCCACTTTTCAGATAATTTAATTAATTGAAGGCAAAGATATCATGTTTTAAAGATAATTTTGTTGTGTATATCACATGTAATACAAGTCATGAAATAATTGGTTGCATCAGTTTCAGACATTGTCAGATTGAGGACCCATCAACCCCACTTTTACTCTTCAGGCATAGACTGTTTCAGAAAAAAACATGATGAAGCTGATTTGATGTAAACTGAACGTCAAACATATACGGCCTACATATACATTAAACCAGTTTCAGTGTGGCATTTACTTCCGATTTTCACCCAATGACCACTGAAAGAAATCGCCGTCCGAACTGAATTTAAAATGTTACCACATCTTGATCAAGTCTTGACTAATATTTCATGTCAAATTGATATCAAGGTCTTGGCTGGTATTTTGGTGGTAGCTATTTCAAGAACACCATAACACTACCACAGTGAATGTCCAAAGAAACAAACAAGTTCTTCTATGGGACTAGATGAGGATATAGTTACCAATCAAATTCTTTTCATATAAAAATGGTACGTTTATGTCAGTCTTTAGCAGGTTAGCAAATAGTTTAATGCAGCAGTACACTGGCAGGGAGGCAAGTGTTGGGAACTCAGAAACGTAGACCAGGAGACTCTTGGGTAATCTTCAGCAGAATTCTTTATTGAGAACGCTCTGCGTGGCGCTGTAGTCATCAAAAGTCTGACTAGTCGTTAATACACTGTAGTATACATGCATTTCTAGGAGGAGGGACACATGGAGGTGGAGACCATTTAAACAAAGCATGCAAATGGAAGCAGGAAAGTGCCTGACACTGGCATTTTCCCAGCCTTGATCTCATCAGCATAACAGTGTCATTTAAATACAGAGGTGCCTGATAGTATCAGCCATAGCTTCACATTATCATAGCTGTGCCTTGAGTTTAGCAGGCACCTTTATGTTGGGACCTTGTCCTATATTCAGGATGTACATGAAGGCAAAAGGTTAATGTCTCAGAAACCAGGTCTGCTTGACTTGATCATCTCAGAATGTCATAATCTTTACCTCAAAATGTAAAAACACAAAATACATACTATTACATTGGAAACCAGATTTAACATAGTACAAATTTGTAATCCCACACAAGGAATATGTAGTTGACCCAAAAACAGGTCACTTCATTCCAAACCTGAAGGAGTTTTCTTCTGTGAAACAGATTTTAAACAATTTTTTTTCTTTCCTTTTTTTAAAATTTCTTTAAGTGAACTGAATAAAAATCACAAACAAACAAATATTTAACGGCAATGATTTGTGAACAGGCTGTGAAAACAAAACCCTTTTTTTTTTTTTTTTTAGCATACTGAAGCCTCTCCTCTAATATCTGATGGCTTCATTGTTTATGTAATATCCATTCATTGGTCAAAAACTGAAATGAATTCACACTTTTATCTGAATATCCATGCTTGTACCGTCTCGGGCCACAGGTGAGGAAAGGAACTAAATTTGGAGATAATAAGCCTTTTTCTAGAATATAAACCACTGGAACAGCAATCAATTCTAATTCACTGTATTGCTTTAATAGAACTTTAGTTCATCTAATTTCTTTTAAAAAGATGTTTACCTCAACACCAGTCACTAACTAGAAGTAAAAAACGAGATTTTGTAAAGAATGTTGGAGGATTTCGATACAAACCAGGAGGAGGTTTTCCTTTGCTAAAGCAAGGAAACTTTGCTTCCTTTATACCTGGTAACAAACGTTGGTTTTCACGAGACTCACCCGCACAACCCTGATCATAGACACGCGGGACAAGCTGATCGAGGTCTCCAGGACTGCTAAAAATGTTAGAGGCTGGCGCGTTTGGTCAAGGAGCTCGAGCTCCAGAATGGAGAATTTGAACAAGAAACACCCAAGGAGTAAAGAGAAAAATGAATTTATTTTTGGGGTGAACTATCACTTTAACCCCTCAGTTTCACTGTGAGTAAAGGCTGTTTATTGTAATACTCTCATAATGTGTGTCCATTCTAAAAATCCAAACAAACCTGCAGCTGAGCTAGAGAATGAAAGCATAGGAGAAACATGTGGATAGTTGCAGACAAGAGCAAACCAGTTCTTACTGGGCCATTTCTGCCCCTCAAACCTCAGACTGAAGTGAATGCATAAGAAAATAAAGTAAATATGGTTATGCAATGATTGTACATGAGTGTCTTAATAGTTGGGTCTCTTGTTGATAAGAAGGCAAAGGGAGGACAGCGCCGCCCCGAATTTGGAGGCTTCGCTGCAGGCGGTGGGCAGCAGGGTGTAGTCTGTCAAACGCTGGAAAGCCTGAAACAGAGAAGCAGCAAATATAACAAACACAGCTTCTGCCATTCTATCATATAATCAGCCATGAGAAAATCAGCTTGCTTTTGTTTGATCTGTTTCTTCTATTACCTGCCAGCAGACACAACTGCCAGCCCAAGCTGATTTTCATTTACTCACTGACACAGGCATCTATTTTAACACCAAAGACAAGTCAATAGACACTCCATTCCAAGTAAGTTTGCAAATACATGTCAGCTAACTCTCATTACAGTATTAGTAGACTCGTAGGTTAGGGTTACAGTTAGTAGAATAAGATGACATTGTACTTGCAAAGTGACTTCTAGTCAGCTGAACGTCCATCAGAATAAAGTGTTAGCAGATATGAAGCAGACAGTCTATGACAGCTGGCTGATACGGAGTTGCAAAGTTACCGATAGTCACCAGAATGTCTAAAGTGGACTATAAAGTGTTGCCATTGTTTGTCCATCTATATCAGATCTACACGTCTCAGCTGAGGGCTCCTGATGATAGTAGGGCTGCACTGCTTATTGAAATAAAACCAAAATCGTAATTTGGCTAGAGTGCAACTATGAAATTGTAAACGCTGTGTTTTTTTGATGAAAGAAATATGGTTTGTTTGGTTTGCAGTATATGTGCATTTGAAAAAGCAAATAAAAGTTTTCTCAAAATTGTAATGAAAAGCATTTCTAAACCTTTAGTTCAATGGAGGACTACATTTAAAGGTCCCACTCTCCCTGCATAATTACTCTCCAAAGTCACGCCTCCTCCTAAACACGAACGCGCACGAGCAGACCGGAGACTAACCAGCGAGTGTTAGTGGAGGCTGAATGCATTTCCATATGTTCGATTCTGCTGTATTTGGCTAAGCAGTGGTTTGGGTGGCTCGCCAATGAATTCGATTAATCTAATACATACAATAAGTAAGCTTGAACAGAGTTCTTGTGGGGAGAAGAATTTATTGAAGGTAGTAGTGTAGCACAAATCTTCAGCAGCAATGTCTGCGTGTCAACCTCCAAAAATTAATGCTTAAAAGAATCTAGTCTACCTGAAGACAAAAGGGCTACAAACAAGAGATGCTGTAAGGACATCCCACTGGAGATCCTGCAATCTACAAGAAGTTCCTGAGGAATGTTATTCTACCTTTATGGACCATTGGGTTCAAACCTTCACAGACACGGTTTCTGTTGATTGCATATGAGGCACAGTCACAATGTAAATGAATTGGACTAAAGATACACAATCTTTCAGATGCTGCTCAAATAAATCACTTATATGATGTCTAAGTTTATGTCTAGTGTTTTATAATTGAAAAAAACTATGCAGTGGTATGTTTACTGACTAAATAGTTTGTAGAAGCCTTCAATACTATTGGGAAATATATTTTCTTATATTTGGGGGGGTGGGGGGTGTAGAAATAGTCTCAGAAAAATATTTGCAGTCTCATTTTTCATGATATTTTATTCAGATTTGAAATAGAAACTCATGAGACATGTGACTTTCAACCCATTACTTTTCTAGATTGCTCCAGGACTTATTTCATGTATTTTTATATCAAATAAAAAAAATATTTAAGAGTGGTAAAAAAAAATTCAAGGCACTTTAATGTCTATAACTTTTAATGTTTTTGAGCATCATCAAATCTGGTTGATAAAAAGTGAAGCCCAAAGGGTCTTCTTTCTAAAGACACCAAAATTATGTTTGTAACACACTGAAGTAGGAAACTATTACAATTATAAGTTAGTTAGAGCACTTTCAGCTGTGAGTCTCATAATGGGGGGTGCTGGCTAACAGGTTAAATATAATACATTTTCATTTTATCTTTAAATACAGTTTTTTCCCCCCATTTAAGTACAGAACTGTTTTTAGGAACTTTTAGGTACAATATATTTTAATGTAATAATTATTTAAACTTTTTATTTACCTGGATGTAAACACAGTGCTGTACTTACAATGTTTAATGTGGCTGACAACTATAAAAATGTATTGTAATGATACAAGCAAAACAGGCTTGTGTTGTTGATTATTCTCGGAGATGTGACTACATACTCAGTCAGTCTCTGCATTTCTCACACAGAACAACCTCCTTGACAGCAACCAATCTGGCTTCAGAAGTGGACATTCAACTGAGACTGCCTTCCTCTCAGTTGTTGAAGCTCTAAGACTGACAAGAGCGGAATCCAAATCTTCAGTACTTATCCTGCTTGATCTGTCCGCTGCTTTTGACACGGTTAACCGCCAGATCCTCCTATCAACCCTACTGGCAAAGGGCATCTCAGGAACCACACTTCAACGGTTTGAGTCCTACCTATCAGATAGGTCCTTCAAAGTATCTTGGAGAGGTGAGGTGTCCAAGTCACAACATCTAACTACTGGGGTGCCACAGGGCTCAGTTCTTGGACCACTTCTCTTCTCTGCCTACATGGCATCATTAGGTTCTGTCATTCAGAAACATGGCTTTTCATACCACTGCTATGCTGATGACACTCAACTCTACCTCTCATTCCATCCTGATGATCCGACGGTAGCTATTCGCATCTCAGCTTGTCTAACAGACATTTCTTCCTGGATGATGGACCATCACCTTCAACTCAACCTTGCCAAGACAGAATTGTTTGTGATTCCAGCAAACGCATCGTTTCATCACAATTTCACCATCAAGTTAGACACATCAACCATAATTCATTCAAAAACAGCTAGAAGCCTTGGAGTTATGATTGATGATCAGCTGACTTTCTCAGACCACGTTGCTAAAACTGTCCGATCCTGCAGATTTGCTTTATTCAACATCAAGAAGATCAAGCCCTTTCTTTCGGAACATGCTGCACAACTCCTTGTTCAAGCTCTTGTTCTATCCAGGCTGGACTATTGCAATGCCCTCTTGGCAGGTCTTCCAGCCAATTCTATCAAACCTTTACAATTAATTCAGAACGTGGCAGCAAGATTAATTTTTAATGAGCCAAAAATAATACACGTCACACCTCTGTTTATCAATTTGCACTGGCTTCCAATAGCTGCTCGCATAAAATTCAAGGCATTAATGTTTGCCTACAAAACTACCACTGGCTCTGCACCCATTTACCTTAATTTGTTACTTCAGACTTATGTGCCCTCTAGAAGTTTGCGTTCTGCAAGTGAACGTCGCTTGATTGTGCCATCCAAAGAAGCACAAAATCACTTTTACAGACTTTTTAATTAAATGTTCCCTCCTGGTGGAATGACCTCCCCAGCTCTATTCGGACAGCTGAGTCCTTAGCCATCTTCAAGAATCGGCTTAAAACCCATCTCTTATATATATATATATATATATATATATATATATATATATATATATAGACCTCTAACACTAGCTTGCTCTATTCTTTTTCTATTCTGTTTTCTTTTTATTTATTATATTATTTAAAAGCCCATGCTATGTGTACTGTGTTAAGCTAACTGAGACTTGTTATAGCACTTATATATCATTGCTCTTTTTGTTGTTTTTGATTGCTTCCACTGTCCTCATTTGTAAGTCGCTTTGGATAAAAACGCCTGCTAAATGAATAAATGTACATTCACTGAGCATCCTCTGTTACTCACAGGAACACTGTTGGGACACTCCTCCGCTGTGGGGTGCAGGAGGAAGTCCGCTTTAGCAGGACCTCTAATGTAAATGCAGTTAGCAGCGGCATCCTCAGTTACAGACAAGATCTCGTAGTGATGGTCAGTCAGCTGCTCCATCACCTGGAGCAAAAACAAAACAAGACACACACAGCTGATGACATACTCATTGATAATGTACCTGCGTACATCTATGTATGTGTATGAAGCGATTATGTCACATAGCACACACTGACTCGGAGTGTTTTCTTGGCCCCGTCACTGCTGCTGATGATGATGGTGTCAGGGCCACCCATGGAGCAGATGTTCTTCAGACGAGAGCCTCCATACACCGGCACAGTGGACACCGCAAAGTCCTGAACACACAGCCACGCAGCATCAGACCTTTGCTATCCGCTAGTAATTTCCAGTTATTAGTAATACTTCCTAGGCAAACCCTAAGTATTAAATGTTAGGATGCCCATGCTATGAACGTGAACGATAGCTTCAGTTTTAAAGCATTAAAGCAATGAAATTCATTATTTTAAATATCTGCCATCTACAATGTATAAAGTGCAGGATGATTCACAGCATCCTAATCAGCCAGTGCTGACAGATCCAATCCGACCGAGTCACAGCGCTCACCTTGAAAGTGTCAGCCAAAACTTCTGCCCCACGGTGATTGGTGTGTTTCGAAATGCCCACGAAGAACTCTTTTCCAGTGAAGAGGACATCACTTCCTTCCAGAGTGGCTCCAGCAGATCCGCCCTCCTCGTCGCCCATCTCCATCACCGTCAGCTTGAGCTCGCTCAGGACGCGCTGCACGGCCTCCGCCTGGAGAAGACACACTGCTGAGCCCCAGGAACCTCTGCATCTCTTACAGGCTTGTGTGTGCGCTCACCTCAGCGCGTCTCTGCTGTTTGAGGGGTCGGGTGATGAGCGCCGTGTCGCCCTGGATCACAGCCACGTCTTCGATCCTCCAGCTCTCGGGCAGCTCGGACACTGCTGGGATCTCGATCAGCTGCAGCCCCACCTTCTGTCTCAGAGCACCCGTCAGCACCCCCATCTGACGCTGGGCCTTGGCCAGGTCCGTCTGAAACACTTCTTTGCCCTCCGCCAACTTCCCAAAGGATTCTGGGATACCTCTGACCACAGCATGCGTGAAGCAGCCGTATGGATATATATTGGCCATGATAGCGTATGGTACGTGTGTATATAGGCTTGACTATGTGTGTGATTGACTCTGATTCAGAAACTGAGTAGATTTAAGTCTATGCAGGACAGTCTTGGCCTCTAGCAACAGCAACTGGACCAGCAAATCATTCCTGACGTCCCTGGATCCCCTCGGCTGACACCTCCAGGAGTGTGTTTGTCCCTTAAATACTGCCTGAGACAGAGAGAATAAACAGAGAGCACTTCATATTGTGAAGAGCTTATGGACCAAACCAACTAATTCTGTGAATATCTGGAACCTTTAGGATCCAAAGTTTAATGAATCGAGCTGAGGCACTTTCAGAGCAAAACATTAAGAGCTCAGACTCCGCCACCAAGCTGAAGAAATAATGTCTTTGCACCTGAACTGTAAAGCTGACTCAAAGATCTTCTGATTTCAGTTCTCAGTTCTCCTTCCACAGCTGTGCCTCGTTACTGTTGATCAAGTGAGAAGTAGCTTAAGTCAGGGGTCTCCAAACTCAGTTAAACTCAGTCTGCTGTGAGTGAACTGAACAAATAATTCAAAGTTGTTTTTTCCTACCTTGTATCTGTCACATAATGTTTAACAGCTTTGTCAGTGGATAAAACACATTATCTGTTTTCAAATGCTTTGAACTTAGTTATGCATATAATAACATAATATAATGAGTAAATGTCATGCATATAATATTTAAGCATATATACTTTATGTGTGTGTCATAAATGATATTACTTGTTTGTATGTCCCAGGGTATCCAGCAGAGTTCAGCTCTGACCGTCACACACACACCTGAAGAGCTCTCACTGTCAGACGTGTGTGTGTGTGTGTGTGTGTGTGTGTGTGTGTGTGTGTGTGTGTGTGTGTGTGTGTGTGTGTGTGTGTGTGTGTGTGTATGTGTGTGTAAGCTGACCGTCACACACACACCTGAAGAGCTCTCACTGTCAGACGTGTGTGTGTGTGTGTGTGTGTGTGTGTGTGTGTGTGTGTGTGTGTGTGTGTGGAGCTGAACTCCTCCAGGAGCGAGTCTGAGAGCATTACACTGGTTATTAGCATGTAACCAGAGAAGTACCATGGTATTCTTTCAATTATCCTTCCGTTACATTACACAGTACATTTTTGGACATAATCTCTATTTTTAAATCATTTACAAATAATATAAAAGTTACTGCAGACAAGGAAACAAAGGAAACAACTGTATGCACATTGTTCAGTTAAAACAAAACACTTCTCCTTTCATTTAATCTGAACTGCTGAATCTGCAAGTGTAGTCTTACAAGAAATCAAAATACACCACTGCTAGCTTCCAAACACAGATAATGATACACGAGCATTATATCATCTGTGTTCGGGTAACATTTAACATTCCTCTTTACAAACATGCAGCACGAAAAAAACTGAATGGTGCAAACATTAATGAAAGTTTTTGTAAAAAATATTTCTGTAAAGAGGTTCAACAGTTGTGCAAACACGTCTCGGCTGCCAAAGTTGACGCCCTGTTGAAATAAGACAAACCGTGCAACAAAAGCTCCAACCGTGTGATACGATGAAACACTAGTTAGTAGAATAGTTTTGACAGTCTCTCGGCCAGCCGTTACTCTGTAACGTTACTCCTAACCTCTGCTCTCTCCCTTCCCCGTTTCTCCTGCGACCAGAAGCAGGATTGGGGATTTAAACAGAGAAACTCAGACCTGATAACCAGGAGAACGTGCCTCGAGTCTGTTGTACATTTCATAGTTTTAGCCTACCTCTGAGACGAAGTGAGACAGCGCAGCTTGAAATCTGCCAAACTCTGCTCCTCCCGAAGCCCCTTCAGACCATCTCTCAGCTCAGGGTGTTCGTGTAGTTCACAGTGCCACGCCCCTCGCTCTCCTCCGTGTGGCCAGACCGGAAACCTCCTGAAACTCCAGTGATCCAGTGGATTCTGAGCTGTAACACAGTTCACCAGCCCTAGTTCGTCTTTTTACTTGTGAAATCTATATGCCATAGATATGTAGTTTTGATGTTATGGGGTCAATGTTTCTGACAGGATTTAATCAGACTGTGGTGGGTTGCCAGGTTGGGGTTATGTTTTCGTAGTAATAATAATTATTATTAGGACTGGTAAGCTTACAATTTTTAATCTAATGAATTACATGAAGTGGTTATAATCTAATTAATCGCACATCAAACTTGGGGAAATTACTCTAAAAAGTAATTGTTGTGCAAAGCATCAAACAGAGATTACAAAAAGTAGGTTCAGCAAGAGTGATTATACACTTTTGGACCATGTGAGTAAATGATGACTGAATTGTAATTTTTGGTTGGGTGAACTAACTTTAATAATTTATTATCTTAATTTTATTATTATTACTATGAAATATTAAATTATTTCTTTAAAGGTCCTGTTTTTCGCGCTTTTTTGAAGCTTTGATTGTGTTCACAGTGTGCAATATAACGTGTTCATGTTTCGCGTGTAAAAAAACACAGTATTTTTCACACAATTCACCTATCTGTATACCACTGTTTTCACTGTCATAAGAACGGGCTGATGACTTCCTTGTTCTATAAAGTCCCTCCTTCAGAATTGTAACCATTCATCTCTAAGTACAGCGTCCCTGGGAAGCCCAAACAGAGATGGTTGGACTCCGAGATGAAAATAACAGTGTTTCAGCGACATGGCGACAAACACAAACGCAACTCTTCCTTCTTCTCCGTCGGAGCGCAACAAGACCACGCCCCTTTTTTGTGTATTCCTGTGGGTGGAGGTTAGTCAAAAAACGGTTCTAGTGATGTCATTACTGCAGGAACTAGAGGTATGTAGTCCAAACGGGTCGTTCGTTGTAGGTGAATTCTGTTAAATAAAATATCTCACACTAACTAAAGTTTAAAACATGGGATCATGAAGAACGGGACCTTTAATGAAATAAAAGTCTAAATAATAACTGCCAGTAGGTGGGGTAAACGTCTTAATGATTAAGACATTGAGTAATTAATTCGTTTGATTTGTTCAAATGGCTGATTCATTCAGCAGTGAAGTAAATGGTTCTTTATGAATGGTTCATTGAATTATTAGGCTTGTTCGACTTGAAGTGGATCATGTCCATCAGACCGATCTGTGTGTGACATCATCATCTCCATCAGACCGATCTGTGTGTGACATCATCATCTCCATCAGACCGATCGGTGTGTCTCATCATCATGTCCATCAGACCGATCTGTGTGTGACATCATCATCTCCATCAGACCGATCGTGTGTGACATCATCATCACCATCAGACCGATCGGTGTGTGACATCATCATCTCCATCAAACCGATCGGTGTGTCTCATCATCATCTCCATCAGACCGATCGTGTGTGACATCATCATCACCATCAGACCGATCGTGTGTGACATCATCATCTCCATCAGACCGATCTGTGTGTGACATCATCATCTCCATCAGACCGATCTGTGTGTGACATCATCATCACCATCAGACCGATCGGTTTGTGACATCATCATCACCATCAGACCGATCGGTGTGTGACATCATCATCACCATCAGACTGATCTGTGTGTGACATCATCATCACCATCAGACCGATCGGTGTGTGACACGGTGTGTGACATCATCATCACCATCAGACCGATCGGTGTGTTACATCATCATCTCCATCAGACCGATCTGTGTGTGACATCATCATCACCATCAGACCGATCGGTGTGTCTCATCATCATCTCCATCAGACCGATCGGTGTGTTACATCATCATCTCCATCAGACTGATCTGTGTGTGACATCATCATCACCATCAGACCGATCTGTGTGTGACATCATCATCACCATCAGACCGATCGGTGTGTGACACGGTGTGTGACATCATCATCACCATCAGACCGATCGGTGTGTTACATCATCATCTCCATCAGACCGATCTGTGTGTGACATCATCATCACCATCAGACCGATCGGTGTGTTACATCATCATCTCCATCAGACTGATCTGTGTGTGACATCATCATCACCATCAGACCGATCTGTGTGTGACATCATCATCACCATCAGACCGATCGGTGTGTTACATCATCATCTCCATCAGACTGATCTGTGTGTGACATCATCATCACCATCAGACCGATCGGTGTGTGACATCATCATCACCATCAGACCGATCGGTGTGTCTCATCATCATCTCCATCAGACCGATCGGTGTGTGACATCATCATCTCCATCAGACCGATCGGTGTGTGACATCATCATCTCCATCAGACTGATCTGTGTGTGACATCATCATCACCATCAGACAGATCTGTGTGTGACATCATCATCTCCATCAGACCGATCGGTGTGTGACATCATCATCTCCATCAGACTGATCTGTGTGTGACATCATCATCACCATCAGACAGATCTGTGTGTGACATCATCATCTCCATCAGACCGATCGGTGTGTGACATCATCATCTCCATCAGACCGATCGGTGTGTTACATCATCATCTCCATCAGACTGATCTGTGTGTGACATCATCATCACCATCAGACAGATCTGTGTGTGACATCATCATCACCATCAGACCGATCGGTGTGTCTCATCATCATCTCCATCAGACCGATCGGTGTGTGACATCATCATCTCCATCAGACCGATCGGTGTGTGACA
Source organism: Carassius carassius (assembly GCF_963082965.1). Lineage (NCBI taxonomy): Eukaryota > Metazoa > Chordata > Actinopteri > Cypriniformes > Cyprinidae > Carassius > Carassius carassius. The sequence goes on from NC_081779.1 coordinate 31,071,993, forward strand.
TCATCATCACCATCAGACCGATCTGTGTGTGACATCATCATCACCATCAGACCGATCGGTGTGTTACATCATCATCTCCATCAGACTGATCTGTGTGTGACATCATCATCACCATCAGACCGATCGGTGTGTGACATCATCATCACCATCAGACCGATCTGTGTGTGACATCATCATCACCATCAGACCGATCGGTGTGTTACATCATCATCTCCATCAGACAGATCTGTGTGTGACATCATCATCACCATCAGACCGATCGGTGTGTGACATCATCATCTCCATCAGACCGATCGGTGTGTGACATCATCATCTCCATCAGACTGATCTGTGTGTGACATCATCATCACCATCAGACCGATCGTTGTGTGACATCATCATCACCATCAGACTGATCTGTGTGTGACATCATCATCACCATCAGACCGATCGGTGTGTGACATCATCATCTCCATCAGACTGATCTGTGTGTGACATCATCATCACCATCAGACCGATCGGTGTGTGACATCATCATCTCCATCAGACTGATCTGTGTGTGACATCAACATCACCATCAGACCGATCGGTGTGTGACATCATCATCACCATCAGACCGATCTGTGTGTGACATCATCATCACCATCAGACCGATCGTGTGTGACATCATCATCACCATCAGACCGATCGTGTGTGACATCATCATCTCCATCAGACCGATCTGTGTGTGACATCATCATCTCCATCAGACTGATCTGTGTGTGACATCATCATCACCATCAGACCGATCGGTGTGTGACATCATCATCTCCATCAGACTGATCTGTGTGTGACATCATCATCACCATCAGACCGATCGGTGTGTGACATCATCATCACCATCAGACCGATCGGTGTGTTACATCATCATCTCCATCAGACTGATCTGTGTGTGACATCATCATCACCATCAGACCGATCGGTGTGTGACATCATCATCTCCATCAGACTGATCTGTGTGTGACATCATCATCACCATCAGACCGATCGGTGTGTGACATCATCATCACCATCAGACCGATCGGTTTGTGACATCAAAGAACTGCAAGAGCTTAGAGAACAGACGACTCCTTGTGCTTCTGAGTCACTCTCGATGTACTTTGATGTCACACACCGATCGGTCTGTGCAGCGCTGCTTCAAAGCCAACGCATATGCCAATGGTTCAATATGCCAAATGGTTCACCAAATTCGTTCAAAACATGGATTAAGAAATGAAATACTCGCTGTGGGTTGCTCGGGGGTGAACAGTTCAGATTTATCTTTATATTTTGAATGGCAAAATTGAGCAAAACAGACTACATTGTGTCTAAAATAACACAATATTAACTTCTTAATGAACTGTTGTATAAGATGAGTAACATATTTGCACTCATGTGATATTGCACTTAGCCTACAGCTCGTATGATGTTTCTTAACTATTTGATGTAAATATGAGACAAAATTTCAAACAGCAGCATTTTGCCCCATATCTTGAATTTTAGGGATATTCTCTAGGCTCCATCATGCAGTATGTTATTGCTCTGCCTCATATTAGTCATCAATCGACTGTATGAAATGGCAGATAATTTTTCTCCACAATTAATTAATATAATTTACGTGACACATTACCAGCCCTAATTATTATAATAATTTTTTTTTTTTTAGTTAAAAGCATCAGTCTGGTGCATTTTAAGAGTAAAATTAGCAGGTCATACCTTTTTCATTGACAAAACTGAACAGAATAAAAATGTTTCTGCTCTGCATTGACTTGATTGTATCTGGACGATGGTTTACTTTTTAATATTTTTTCCATTAATGTTCATTCAGACTTGCATTATGTCCAGTCATGTCCGGCCGTACCATGATGGAGGCATTGCCTCCTCTCACATGACTTTCCCTCATTCTGTCATGATCTGGTCTATGAACTTTCACTCACCACCAGAGGTCACCCGCTCACTACATGGACTATTGCACCCCACTAACTGCACGTCACCCAGTTCCCATCATCCATTGCACTAATTACACACATACAGCTGAATGCACTGATTGCACACAGCTGTAACCTATCACACATCACTATATAACACTCACTTAGATCACTTTCAAACTGCTGAGTATTGTTCAGCACTTATTCTTCTCCAAGCGATAGCTGCAATTCAAAGCCATTCCTTGTTAGTTCTCGTAGTCTTGTTTCAGTTTAAGCCAAACAATTTAAATAATAATTACAATAGTTTTTTTTATTTTTTTTTATTATTATTTAAGCAGATGAGTTTGAAGAGGCAGGTGCATTTAAAATATACGGTATACAGATTATAGTAAATCTGCAAGTGTACATATTTCTTTAACTCCTTTTGGCTATTTGTTTGCACCATCTGTTAGCTTTATTAAATCTGTATCTTATGACAGTGAAGTAATGTGATGCTGCAAAAAACTGCTGTGAAGGGAAATAAATTAGCACCATTATAGATACCTACACTCTTAAAAACTTCTGGGTTAAAAACAAGCCAATTTGGGTTATTTTGGCAACCCAGCTCTGGGTCAAAAAGGGATGAACCCCACGCCGAGTTATTTTACCCAGCATTCTGGGTTGCTTTTTTATGGTTTAAAATTACTAAATTGCTAGGGCAAAATGAACCCAAATTGAGCTAGGCATTAAACCTACAATTTTTTTTTCATTTTAAAATCACTTTTACACACAAATAATAAGTATCAAAGTGTAAATATTTATTAAAAACGAGAAAACTGTCAAAAAGTTACATGCATGTAAGAAGAAATGCAGAAAAGTATGGCATTAACAGCTACAGAGTTTATAAATAAAGCATTGAACTTTTGTTGAATATAACTTTTAAGATCAAATTTGACTTTTTTTGGTAAATTTTATATATTGTATAAAAACTATACAAAAACGATATTTGTACAATAATTGACTGAGTGTAAAATCCATTTCTAATAAACAACACAGAACATTTTTTTGTTTTTACAAATTATACACTTCATAGTCCATGAATACATATCATGTATCAATGTCAGTTTTCATGATCTTTTCAGCATAATTAATGTAGTCATGAAGAAGCCCCATCAGCACGTGACATCTTCTACATCATCAAGAGCAGTGTCCTCCTTTAAAACCACTTCTGCATCAGTTTAGTGGAAAGAAGATTCTCCTCTCTGACCAGCATTTATCCCAGTCACCACCTGCTCTTCATCAGTGGCCTAGAAAGAGAAACACTTTTAAAAAATAAAACATTTAATTAAACTATCCATTTTCAGATAAAGGTGTATTCACAACTGTAAGCATAGGTAAATAATCTGTGTTAAAGTTTCAACACTATGTGGTTGTCTCAGTCTACCACAGCGCTCTAGAAGGCTATAATGGCAGCACTAGTGTGAGGGCATGTCATATTGTTTGAATAAATGTATTGGTTTCTGAAAGCTACTTTACTGAAACATTAAAACAGACATGACATTCATATAATTTAAGATTTATACATATACAAATATCCAAATGAATTACTTCTACAATAACTGTATTAGTCTTGAAAATACTGATTATCTAGACCCTCAATGGATTAACTAAAAAATAATGAGAAAATTCAAAATATATTTATTCGTGTTGTAAAGACAGACAAAAGTCTTACAGGTTTGGAATGACATGAGGGCAATTAAAGGCAGGGTAGGTAAAAAATGTATAAAAAACTTTTTTTCCAAATTTGTTTAAACTTTATTTATATATCAATACATAATTAAAATGTAAGTACTCTAAAAAAGAAAGTATAAAAATCGAGTGTCTGTAGACCTCTCACGACTGTTTTAAAGACAGCTCATTATTTCCATTCACTCCACCCCCTCCCTTCTGGGCTCCTTCCAAAGCCTCTACTACGGCTCGCTAAGTAATGTTATGTTAGCTATATTACGCAGCTACGTGTGCTAATGACACATGCTTCATGAAAAAATAAACAAAAAAACATGTATGATCAAAATACAAAAAGAAAGATTTACCTGTCCAGCAGAAATAAACCCATCAAGGAGTCACTTTTCAGCCCCTTGAGTTCCCTCAGTTCTCGCCATCGCTGGAAAGCAACGCCGATATTAACTCGCGTTTTATTTCTTTGTTTATCCAAAGACTTTTTGTTCATTGCCTTTTCTTGTACTGTTACTGTCTTCCTTTTTTTGCCTGGTTTGCCTTCACTAACTGCATAGGCTGGTACTGTGAATTTTGCTTGCTGTTTCTCTGCCATTGTTTTGGTATTCCTAGGATCCGTGCCTGTTGAATTCCTCCAATCAAACGTGCACGCGCAAGTGGGCAGGTCATGTGTGGCAAAAGGGTGGTTGCCATGGTTGCGAGAGAGTGACAGTCGCCTAAGCCAATCCTATGTTTCGTCCCGAAATGGAAATAATGAGCTGTGTTTAATACAGATTAAACGGTCTAGAGTCACTCGATTTTTATACTCTTTTTATCAGAGTACTTACATTTTAATTATGCATTGATATATATAGAAAGTTTAAACAAATTTGGAAGAAAGTTGTTTATACATTTTTTTACCTACCCTGCCTTTAAATGATTTTTTGTGTGAATTATTCCTTTAAGAGGGAAGACCAAGAATGATGACTCTCCAAATAAGTCAACACCGAAGATGGTTTGAGTTCTGCAATGAAAAACACAGACATATGAGCACGATGAACATACTGTTGTTGCATCAAAATGTAAAAAAAAAACAACTGATCACATAAAATTATGAAGTTCACTTGCCTTAAACTGTCTTTCCCTCTCTTCCAAAGAAGCTGAGAGAACCACCTCCTCCTCACACAAGCAGGCTTCTGTGTCCTTGACTCCAAAGTTAGTTTGAGTTCTGCAAAGAAAAAAGGGACATACATTTTTTAAATAAAATCTGAACATGTAATCATAATGTTGTTGCATCAAAATGTGAAATAAATAGTCAGGACACAACAGAAACATTCATTTTCTAAAAAAAACTCTCATCTGTCTCATAGTCTTTTTTTTTTAATGCAGGAGCGTGTCTAGAGCATTTTCAGTGGGGGGGGGGGGGGGTCATGCTGGGGCACTGCTTCCAAATGGGGTGGCCACCAGTGACCAAAAAAAAAGAGCTAAATTCTACAGTATATTATGTAAATCCTATTGATTTTATTATTTATTAGTATTTTATTAACTTGAATAAAGTTACTTGTAAACAAATGTAGTAATAAAGCACATTTTTGATTTAGTTTTTTCTTTTTTGTCATACCTGTATATATCCATTTAGTTAAATTTGAGAGCCAGTGTTAATTATTTTTTGTGTTTTCATAATACTAACAAGTTTATAAAATGAAAGCAATTTTAATTATGAGCAATTTTAAAGACCCAGAAGCAGAAACGATGTCAACTATTTTCTTTTAATAAGTAGTTTGGCCATTACAATATACAGTAGTTTTATTCACAATCTCTTTCAAATAATAATAAATAAATGTAAAAAATCTTCCCCCCACTGTAATAATTCAAATGGTTTGGCCAAAACATCAGTGTTTCATTCAACATTTCTTTCAGATTAATTTACAAAAAAGCTGAGTAACACCGAGTTAAAGTTTTAGCACTGTAACAGTTCAAATTAAAAAATAAAACATGGAACCAGTACATTGTGCTCTGCTAATATATTAAAGAACAGTCTTTAGTTTAGAAACAATAAAAACAGTAGCAGAAAGAGAGGAAGACAGTCGAAAAAGAAAGAACCTCAACTAAAACAGCTGGATTCTTCTGTTTCGGTAGTGACTGGCAAACCGTCTACCAAAATCATCTAAGTCAAGACATTAGGCTCTCCTCACCCCAGTGCCTAAGACTCCAAGATTACTGAGTCTGTCATCAGTCATGGTAGTGCGTAAATGTGTTTTTATGAGCTTAAGTGCAGAGAAGCTGCGCTCACAACTTGCACTGCTGACTGGTAAGGCCACAGCTATGCAGCACAAACAAAAAAGCTGATAAAACACTTTGAATGGCTCAAGGAAGATGGTAAACAAGACTAGACAATTCAATTCCAGTCTGGAATTTCCTTTCTAACACCCTCCTCACTTGATGCAGTTCATGTTTTATTTCATCAGTATCACTTTCATAAAACCTAGCTAAGTGGTCACTCTGTAAAAATGGTCACTGTCACAAAATAAACTGATAAAAAAATATGCAAATCACCAGGACGGTGTTTAATGTTCGATAGGACCTAGCGTATTTTACTTTTAGGCCCTGTGTCCACCAAAGCGTTTTTAGCCAGCTGAAAATGCCCACCTGTGAGCGCTTGAGAGCGCTTTTTGTGGCACAGCGTTTTCTTTTCTTTTTTCTTATAGTTGAGACGTTTTGGTTGCTATGATATGGAATATCCGCTAAACTGTTACTTGTATCTGATTTGGTAGATAATTTGTTTCTGACTAAAATGCTCTGGATGCTCAGAAACCAGCAATATTAATTTCCATTTTCTCAATTTTGCGCTTGTTGACACGTCTTTATAACAAAATGACATTTGTGACAGTTGTTTCGGTGTGCCCCACCCCTCCTGCACTCTGATTGGTTAGCTGACTAGAAAGTGACAGTGATGAGCACAGCGTTTTATCCAATGTTGAACATTCTTCATCTCTTGGCACGAGAAAAATATCGGCCAGCACTCAGCGCGAAAAAGACGCTCAGCACTCAGCACGCTACTAGCGTTTTAAAAAACGCGGTGCTCCAATTGAGAACAACTGAAAAAATACGCTAGCTGCGGGGAAAATCGCTCTGGTGGACACAGGGCCTTGTTGTGTTTTATTAAACGTTGACTAAACATTCGATTGAAATCAACCATGACCAACGTGAGCAGAGCCTGACGGGGTAAAAACATTGATCTTAGAAAACCATACAAACATATTAAACCATACATAAAGGTTACCCACCAGCTCTTCGTTTGGTGTCTTTACTTCCCACACTTGATAAAGTAAAAGTCCAAGTCCGCGACGACCATTGTTTATTCTCTGACGCTGCACTTTTTTGAATCATGAACTTCAGTAAAGTCTATAAACTGATTGGCCGTAAAATGAACCAATCAAAAGACAACGTATAGGGGGGGCACCTGGGGTGGCCAATCAAATTTCTGGGGGGGGGCACCACGTAGACCCGCCCCTGTTTAAATGATAACATGATGGAATTCTGAAGTTTACTTGCCTTAAACCTGTCTGTCCCTCTCTTCAGAAGAAGCTGAGAGAACCGCCTCCTCCTCACACGAGCAGACTTCTGTGTCTTTAACTCCCTGCACGACACAATGAAGACACAAGCTCATCAAGTCTGAAATATTACAACGTAAAACATTACTTTGAACAATTAACATTCAACAGCCTCAAAATAATAATGCTAGTCTTTATTACATAATGCCATGTAATTTAGGAAACTAACGTACATTCAGTTTAAACACGAAAAATAAGATAACAAATTAACATTAGTGTAACCGTAACCATAACCCTCTATTGAAACCACAAAAAGTTCAGATATTGTAAAATCTTATGTAAATATGACATAATACATTCACTGACGTTATATTAAAAGTAACGTTACCTCTTCTGTTCAGTGAAAGAGGCCATTAAGACCTGTTTCTGAGGCGAAAACAGCATCCACGTATTTTTCAATTTAAGCTCTTTTATTTCCACCTTTCATGAAACCTCAAAATACTCCCAGACATAAACAATGAATGATAACTTTAGATTTTGAATCTTTAACGTTACTTACCATAATGTCTTTCATTAGATTTTTTTTCTAGATTAAAGACCCATCTCTTTAACCTGGCATACACATAACATACTAATATGCTTTTAATATCCAAATCCGTTAAAGGATTTTTAGGCTGCATTAATAAGGTAAACCGGAACCGGGAACACTTCCCATAACAACCTATGTACTTGCTACATCATTAGAAGAATGGCATCTACGCTAATATTTGTCTGTTTCTCTCTTGTTCCGAGGTCACCGTGGCCACCAGATCCAGTCTGTGTCCAGATCAGAGGGTCACTGCAGTCACCCGGATCCAGTACGTATCCAGACCAGATGGTGGATCAGCACCTAGAAAGGACCTCTATTGCCCTGAAAGACAGCGGAGACAAGGACAACTAGAGCCCCAGATACAGATCCCCTGTAAAGACCTTGTCTCAGATGACCACCAGGACAAGACCACAGGAAACAGATGATTCTTCTGCACAATCTGACTTTGCTGCAGCCTGGAATTGAACTACTGGTTTCGTCTGGTCAGAGGAGAACTGGCCCCCCAACTGAGCCTGGTTTCTCCCAAGGTTTTTTTCTCCATTCTATCACCGATGGAGTTTCGGTTCCTTGCCGCTGTCGCCTCTGGCTTGCTTAGTTGGGGTCAGTTCATCTACAGCGATATCATTGACTTGATTGCAAATAAATGCACAGACACTATTTAAACTGAACAGAGATGACATCACTAAATTCAATGATGAACTGCCTTTAACTATCATTTTTGCATTATTGACACTGTTTTCCTAATGAATGTTGTTCAGTTGCTTTGACGCAATGTATTTTGTTTAAAGCGCTATATAAATAAAGGTGACTTGACACACCTCTCACTTCTTTAATGCTGAGAAAATGGCGGCTTCTCTCACTGGAGACATCCGATCTTAATGTGACGTGCGTGCTCTCCTTCCTGTCTTCGTTCCCAACCCAGTGTCGCTGGGTTATAATCAAGACCAATTTTCAACCCAAGGTCCTACACAGGGGTCTCAACCCAGCATTTTGGTTGAAACAACAACCCAGCGTTTTTTAGTGTAGGCTGTTAAAGGACACAAGAACTTTGGATCTGGTTCAGATCAAACAAGATGATGAAACAACAACCTTGGGATATACAATGAATTTATGAACAATTATTGCATTAAAATAAACACTCATTGCATTAAAATTAATCACCCAGTGTTACAAAGTACAGTACATTTTTGTCATTAGAAGAGTAAAATCTAATTCTATGCTAAGTTTTATTCATCTGATAATAACACAAGACAAGAGAATATTTACAAATTTTTCAATAATATTCAACTCCCAAAACTTAACACAGAACAAATCCACACACTGGACACACCAATCACAGAAAAATAACTTCATACGGCCCTGAGCCGAATGCCTAACAACAAAGTACCAGGACCCAATGGCTTCCCTGCTGAGTTCTATAAACACTTCTGGTCCATTTTATCTCCATTATTCATCAGAGCAATAACAGAAATAAAAGAAAAATTAAGATTACCAGTGCACATGAACACTATTTCACTATTGTTTCACTCATCCCCAAACCTAATAAAGAGCCAACCCTTCCATCAAACTACCGTCCTATATATCTCATCAACGTAGACATCAAAATAATTAGTAAAGTTCTTACACATAGAATTGTGTAAAACAATATCCCATTCATAATCCACCCAGATGAGACCGGTTTCATCAATGGTTGGCAGGCATCCAACAAAACATGCAGATTTCTTATTCACCATCTTAATTGAACCCTTGACAGCAGACATCCGCCAGAACCCACTCATCAGATGAATCCACACACCCCAAACACAACATAAGATTAGTTAATCATCCTTAATCATCTCTGCAAGAAATAGCTAAAACCATTGACTCATACTCTACAATATCACATTATGAAATAAATTGGAATGAATACTCAATTCTTCCACTACATCAAACCAAATGGGATGTGGCACCACAGATAAAATTAAGCACTTTACAAAAACCCAAATCTTTAGGATGCTTAGAAGCCCCACATTTTATAATTAAAGCATGTGAGCATTTTTTTCAATGAAAAAGCTCTGCTCTTGTTCGTCTCTCTTTCCGAGGAAAAAAAGAAAAAAAGGCAGCCATCTGCTTCCCGCGGTTCAGTACCTGCCACTGCTGAGCCACGGAGGAGAATGAGCTTGTGAGAATTTCAGGTGGATCTGTCTGAATGGTTTAGAGAGGGACTTCACCTTTTGTGCTCGTAATGGCGGTGGACGAGAGAGAGCTTTGGGAGGATGATGTTATATCTTTAAGACTTTCTGATACTGAGGTTGGTGCTCTGCTGTGTTTTTAGCCTTCTCAATCCTCCTGCCCTGCGTATGTAGAGCTGTTGGAGGTTATGAGTCACGCCATGGCAAAGTTGGACTTGCCATGAAAGTGCGCTAACAAGGTGACACTGTGAGGCCGCCTTGATGAGCGTTATCTGTCTAAACCATAGCCCTCCAGCTCAGATGAGCCTTCCATTTCTGCCTGATCTCCATACAGAGATTGAAAAGAAATGAAAGAGGCCGTTATCTTCTCGCATCCATCGGTTTCGGCATGAGAGTTATGCCGACATTGAGGCAATGCGCGAAAGCAGCTATGAGAGGATGCCCCCTGTAGAAAGAGCTTTCTTTCCGCGGGGAAGACATCCTCTCTTAATCTCCCTCCTTGCCATCTAGGCCACTTCAATAAATACATCTCGCTTAAATGGCAAGGCATATGCAGCAGCAGGTCAGGCTGTGGCTTTATTACACATGATGGTGGTGCTTCAAGCATATCAGACTGATCTGCTAAGAGACCTGGATAGAGCTGAGGGCCTTTCTCCTGATCAGGTAGCCGAGCTGCGGCGCATCACAGATCTCTCTCCAGGCTACCAAGCAGGCCACCTCCGCCCTGGGCAAGACTATGGTGGCCATGGTGGTAGTGGAGAGACATCTGTGGATGAACCTGGCAGACATCGGGAAGAAAGAAAAGGCTTTCTTCTCGATACTCAGGTGTTGCCTTTTAAACTTTTCGTTATTTCTGTTGAGACTGTGATCGAAAAGTTGAGTGAGATGAAGGCGCGCTCCACTGCTTTCAGATCCTTCGTTCCACAAAGGTCCGGGTCTGAGCCAGAACAACATAGGGTCCTAGTCTGTCTCAATCTGAGGATCAAAGACGGGCACAGAAGGCTAGTATCGTGACTCGCGCTCCTCCCCCACCTCACCGCATGGGTGAGAGGAATCATGGGTCACGAGGAAGTAAGCAGAACCTAAAGGATGTGATCCAGACAAGGCAGCGTTCTTGCCGAATCAGAGCGATACCTAGGTATCTACTCATTTCCTTTGGGGATTTTTAACTTATGCTTTTATCCTCCCCTTCCTAATTCCCCCTGTAACCATCATCTCTCCACCTGATCGAGGTTAGGTGGAAACCTCTAGTATAACAGTCTCCTATGCTGGACCTATAATGTTTTTGGCTGGTTCTATGTTCATAGCAATCACCTTACTGATGGTCCAGACTAAAAGGAGGCATCCCTTGAACGGGGCTCCAGCGCAGGAGGGTGGGTGAGTATGTAACCCTTGCTGGTGGTTATGTGTCTACTAATAAACTCTGTGAGTTTCCTTTGCAGTGCTCAGTTACAGTGTTTACTAAACACTCATCAGCACCAGCCATCCGGCTTCATGTTGCGGTTTTAGGTGGCTGAGATCACAGGTTTCTGAGGGAGCCTCCTTGGTCATCAGGCCTGACACAGCACTGCAGGGAATTTCATGGATGTCCGGCCAGGTCGTTGGTGTTGGTGTTTTTTCAATGTATGCTTCAGACATTCACTCACTTTCTGTAGGGTTCAGGTCAGAGGACTGGAATGGCCATAGCAGAAGCTTGTTTTTGTGCCCAGTGACCCATTTTTGTTGTTTTTGAGGTTTGTGTTTGGATTATTGTAGGTTGGAAGATCCAAACATGGCCCATTATAAAATTTCTAACAGAGTCAGTCCCTTTTCAATTTTTTTTATCTGTAGAATCAAAGATTACATGTATATAAACAAGATGTCCAGGACCTCCAGCAGAAATATAGGCCCACAACATTAAAAACACAGCAGTATATTTCATTGTACACATGGGGTATGTTTTATCCCTGTGTTCACCAAACCTATCTTGAGTGTTTGCTGCTAAAAAGCTCATGTTTTTTGAGCATAGAAGACAGTCCCATTTGAAGTTCCTGTCGTTTGATTTAATTTTGTTTTCTTTTAACCCCTTACTTTTTAAAAGTTCATTTTATTGTGATTTTGACCAACATCACAAAAAACAATGTTAGAAAACTTTCGTGTCATAAGAAGTTCCAAAAACAAGTGTGGTTCGTTATGAAACTGTAACGGGACAAATTAGAGGGGTCTCCATAGTCTAGGAAACTCTGGAGGTCCTAAATACACAAAACTTTGTGTAAAAACGGTCCTCACTCATTGTGCATTATAATGCATTAGTCCTTACACATAAAGACTGGGTTTACACTTGGATCCTGTGTAAAATGGGTGTTTTTTCAGAATGGGGAGAGCAAATGTAAAAGTTTACAGACCCCATGAAATTCCTTTATGGCTTCTGTGGCTTTTAGTTCCCATGTGTAGGTGTACAGCTTGTTGACAGAAAGCTTTTAGCAGATAACACATTTCTAAATTCTGATTTACTTTCCCTGAAAATGTTGCTGACTCTAATGCACTCACAGGTCTGTCCAAAATGATGCACAATAAAAGCTCTCTTAAATGAGAACATCCCTCTCAGTAATTTTAGGTGCCACTGATAAGCAGCAACAAATATAAAAACTGGGTTTGTGGCTGTGAAGTAAACCAAATCCTATAGTCTGATTAAACCATAGCCCTTTATGCAGTTAAGCAGGAGTTTTTAAACTAAGAGCCTGGATGTCTCTCATTTTTAACCCAGCTAAATGAACTCATCGGCTGATTGGTAGAGCACTCCATGACCAGAGCGTGGACTGTCTGATAAAGGAAACATCCACAATGTGTTGTGCTGGGAAGGCTCTGCAGGAAAGATAAAAAAAAAAAACTGCAGGAAATCTTTATATTTTTAGCAATTGTATAGGGTGAAAAAGCTGTATTAAGTGACGTGACATACAGCCAAGTATGGTGATCCATACTCAGAATTCTTGCTCTGCATTTAACCCATCCAAAGTGCACACACACACACACACACACACACACGCAGAGCAGTGAACACACACACTCTCTGTGAACACACACCCGGAGCAGTGGGCATCATTTATGCTGCGGTGCCCGGGGAGCAGTTCGGGGGTTCGGTGCCTTGCTCAAGGGCACCTCAGTCGTGGTGTATTGCCAGCCTGAGACTCGAACCCACAATCTTAGGGTTAGGAGTCAAACTCTCTAACCACTAGGTCACAACTTCCCTTACACAACAGTTAGTAATCCAGTAGATTCCAGTAACAACGGGACATTTTACTGTTTGCATCACTCCACTTGTCTGCATTTGCATTTGTCAGTCTGTCATTTGAAGGTCCATTTCTGACATGCTGTTTTCCCATTTAATGCTGTTCAGTTGCTTTGTTATAATCTGTATTGTTAAAAGTGCTATAAAACATAAAGGTGACTATCGAACTGTTAATACTCGTGCTGTTGGTCTGAAGCTGGGACATATCGAATAATGCTATCTCAACAGGTGTTCATGAGCACTAGTCATTTATAACACACTTTACGCCAAGCATTTAAAAACGTACTGTGTACACGACGTTCACCAGAGTCACAGTGTTCTGGACAACAGTTATTTTAAGAATTCATAAAAAAAATGAATGGAACAGGATTCTGATTTTTCTGTAGTAGCGCAGCGGTGTAGATTAGCACTGTTTCCAGTTTGTTAGGTTCTGAAGTAGTGTTTGAACCCGAGAGCTGTGACGCATGACGTCAGACCTAACAGTGTGGCTGTGATGAGGCCACTGAGATACAAAACGAAACTCAGAATGACACAATCCTGACAAAGAGAGAGACAGAGGCTAGCAGAGAACAGACAGGATTAAAGAACAGACCATCTGTCCATCCCTCATTTCTCAAACAAATCCACCACATTCCTGTCCTCTTTGGCTTCACATGTATGTGCGGGGATCTGTTGGTGATGGAGAAGTGTCAGGCCAGTAGAGTTGGAATCACACGACTCTGAAAGATCTTGAATGAGATTTGCATTGGCGTGTGTGTGTGTGTGTTTGTGTGTACCTTTGGCATAATCACTAGTAAACCGTTTATCATGACTGTGTGTCACGCTTGGATTGCTGTCATTTGATTTCCCTGCTGCTCTGCATGCTTGTAACTTGGAACAAACTGGCTGTGCCTTACAGAGAAAAGAAGTAAGACCAGGGTTCGTATTCACAAAACATTTTATCTTACCACTAGGAGTTCTCCTAAATAGCAGTAAAAGTTTTTAGCTAAGAGTTTTCTTTTAAAACCTTTCCTCAAAGCTGCCGAGAAAGACGTACTAGAGGAAAGAAAGAAGTCTTAAAGGGATAGTTCACCCAAAAATGAAAACCTGATGTTTATCGGTTTACCCCAAGGGCATCCAAGATGAGGTGAGGTGACTTAGTTTCTTTGGTAGAACATAATTTATGATTTTTAGCTTCAGGTGTTGCAGTCTCTCAGTCGTACAATGATTGGCAATGGTATCAGAATTTATGAGAGAGAAAAAAAACATGCACAGACAAATCCAAATGAAACCCTGCGGGTTGTGATCATACATTGATGTGTAAAGACACAAAATGATCGGCCTGTGCAAGAAACTGAACAATATTTATATAGTTTTTGTTTTACCGCTGATTAACGCAATGTCCAAACTGTTCGAACTCTTGTGAACGTGCTTCAAAGCCCACCACAATCACATTGTGTTTTTAGTTCTAGACAACAGCAGACCAAAAGCTGTAGGAGTTTGATAGTGGCATCTGTTTAGATTACTTACTGACTCCATCATACTCAATATTACATGCCTGGAATATGGAAAGCCAAACTGCTAAATTTGAACAGAAAAGGCTGACTCTCCTGGCTTCTTTGTAGCCAAAGGGGATCAGAGGGAAATGCACCACCATCATGATGAAATCTAAAGGATTCTTTCTCATCCAACAGTGTAGCAAAGATCTCAGCAGTAATTTGCTCTGAGCTGGGGCTATTTTCTTATTATATAATGCCTCACTTTGAGTTTTTGCTATTCAGGGTCTATTGAGTGAGAGTACAGACCAGGGGTCTCATTTATAAAACTATGCGTAGGATCTTTACTAAAAGTTTACGTGCGCCCAAAAGCCAAAAATGGCGTACGCCAAAAAATATTCCGATTTATAAAACCGTGCGTACGCACACCTGTAAGCAATGTTCCCTTTATAAATCACAGATCACCCGCAGATGTGCGTACGTGAACCAGCCTCATATCCCGCCCTGTACACGCCCATTTTTAACCATAAATAGTCAATGCAAATCACCTCATGATTGCTGATCAGCATGTAAATGAGAGTGGAATCCCATATATACCTGGAAAACTGGCATGCGACCCGCCAATTAATTAATCCAAGAAAGTGAAAACGTGCATTTCTGTTAGCCTAATTTTAATAATGGCGACAGGTGAGAAAAGAGGAAAAAAACGTAATTTCTCAGATACTGAGATTGAAACACTTGTAGGGGAGGTGGAGGCTCGGAAAACTGTGTTATTTGGTGGCCACAGCAGTGGGGTCACTAATAAAAAGAAGCAGTGCGAGTGGCAAAGTATTGCTTCTGCCTTCAATTGTGTCAGTGGGACAGAACGGACAGTTGCAGAATTAAAGAAAAAATGGTCCGACCTGAAGGTATACAAATTTTTTTTTACCAACATATTACATTTGTGTTTTATTAGGCTATATACCTATATAAATAGCAATATTGATTTTCAAAAAGTTTTATTTACATGTGCTTACAGTATGCAAAATATGTGAAATAAAGATTCTCATTCATTCAAGGTGGAGGCAAAGAGAAAACTGTCCTCCCACCGCCAGAGCGTGGCTGCAACTGGTGGGGGCCCATGTACAGCTGATCTCACATCAGTGGACAGCAAAATCGCGGCTATAATTGGGGAGGTCAGCGTGTGTGGTATTGTGTCGGAAAAGGAGGGAGACACTGACGTGACTGAAACCACAGAGGAGCAAGGTTAAACCGATTTTTAATCATTAACGCTGTACATTTGAGTGTGTGGGGTGATAAATGGATAAATGTTGCCAATTGTTTGTCCTCCAGTCCTTCCGGAGTCTGAAGCTGTAAATGAACAGGAGGTTCAGGGTGAGGGGTTCTCAGATGCAGATGCACAGCGTCCGGCTCAAAGCAGTGCCCCTTCTGCGTCTGGCACGTCCAAAAGTGGTCGGGTACTCACTGACGCAGTCCTGCAGTTACAGCGAGAGACAATAAACGCTGTCAACAGGGTTGCAGATGAGCTACGGCAGATGAGAGAAGTGATGCAAGAAATTGCACAATCATTAAAAGATGCAGTTAAAACATGAACCTTGAGTTTTGTCTTTCTTTACAAACGCCGCATGACATCCTCACGGATTCTTGCACCTCGTTGATATCCCTCTTGTCGGCCAGGGGGCTGTGGCTCGGGGTCGTAATGCTGGGGTAGAGGGAGATCAGGAGGGAGAGGAATACCGTTTCTCAGTGCTATATTGTGCAAAACACCACACGCCCTGACAATCTTGCACACTTTTGCTGGATGGTATAAAAGTCTGCCACCCGAGGCATCCAGAGCACGCCATCTGCATTTCAGGATGCCGATGGCACGCTCCACAACTGCGCGGGCACGAGAGTGGACCTCGTTATAATGAGTTTCCTCTGCGCTCTGCGGGTTTAAAAATGGGGTGAGGAGCCAGCGTCTCAGGGGGTAGCCACTGTCGCCTGCAGGTTATAATTATATTAAAAACAAAATTGTTACAGTTTCTACTTTTTAATATTGTTAAACTCACCAAGAAGCCAGCCATCACGTACTGCGCCTGCATTTAGTCTGTTCCCTACACTGCTATGTGTCAAGATAAAGGAATCATGTGTTGAACCAGGCCAGCGTGCCACAATGTTTGTGAGGGTCATGTTGGAGTCACATATGATTTGCACATTAATAGAATGCACATGCTTTCTATTAACATAAGCAAATTCATTTTCAGATGGTGCCCTTATAGCAACATGAGTGCAGTCAATTGCGCCGATTACATTTGGGAAACCAGACATTGCTGCAAATTGCGTTTTAATTTCGGCCTGTTCTCGCACAGTGTAGGGGAACCTGATGTATCGACTAACCATATTAAGTATACCATTTAAAACGACAGATATTATGGCACTCAGGGACGGCTGTGATATACCAGACCTATAGGGTGAGATGATAGATTCCAATAGAATTATTTCATATACAAAAAGGTCTTAGAGACAAAT
Source organism: Carassius carassius (assembly GCF_963082965.1). Taxonomy (NCBI): domain Eukaryota; kingdom Metazoa; phylum Chordata; class Actinopteri; order Cypriniformes; family Cyprinidae; genus Carassius; species Carassius carassius. Next base: position 31,089,181 of record NC_081779.1, read on the forward strand.
TTGAGGATTACTTATAGTTTTTTTATATTATTAATTTACCTGTCTGCCAATTCCCGCTGGAAACAGCCGGTTGCCAAGAACCCCAGAGTGGTGAGGACTTGTATTTGGACTGGGATGGCATGGTTCCGGCGTGTTGCCCTCTCTAATACTGGACCCAATTCAGCACATAGATCCAAGAGCACAGCTCTAGGGAATCTAAATCGGCTTATTAGCCAGTCATCATCATGGGCCAGGAAATCATCATGGTCCCTGAAAACTCGTTCTCTCCTTATTCTGCCATTAGCGTAATCCTCCAACAGTGCCAGGAGTGCCATCATGAAGCATTACATACCCGGGTCACCGGAGAATTTATATGTTTCTAGCAAATAGACTGATCGTTAACACCTTGACAAAATCACTTAATTAATTTGTGGGCGAAAATTTAAGACGAAAATGTTATAGTGAACACATGCTTCTTGACGGTTTTGTAATGAACACCGTAATAGTTAGGACCGATGATGAGTAGCGATTGTGCTTCATGACTGTATTTGCAGACTTTGACATTTTATGATATAGGCTATGTACATTAAGGAAAATATTTCCTTTTTACACTGTGTTCTGCAGTTCTCTAATAAAAGGGTATTTCATGCTATTCTGTAGGCTATCACATGTATCGCGCCATGTCCTCCTGTGCTCCCGTTGTGGACAATGTGACTGTAAGGCAGCGCTGATTATTATTTTATTTTACTTTTAATACATTTTGAATTACGTTTGGATTTTACTAGATGTATATAGCCTAAAACAATCGGCACAAATAACACTGTTGGATTTAATCTTCATGATAATGTGGATATAACGTATGTAATGGAGTGAAAATTAAATGTCATTCATTCTTATAATCGTTCTTCTCACATTTATTTTCTACAATCTAACTTCAGTTCACGACCTCACCATCGGTGTCGCCAATTCCCTTTGTCTCCAGAATGTGCGTACGCACGGCTCAAAGTTTGCTTAAAGGTGCGCACATTCTCCCGTCAAGTTTGTTTTTTATAGATCACAACCTTTGCGTGGGAACTGGCGTACGTATGTTTCCAGCCCCGTTTTGTGCGTACGCACGCTTTATAAATGAGGCCCCAGGGACGGACTGGGAGTGAAAAACGGCCCTGGATTTTCTCAAAAAAGATCATCTTGTTACCATCTTGACTGGAAAGTGCTGTTTTCATGGTCAGTTTTTCATGTATTATTTGCTCATGTTAGTGAATGTTTACATTAGAGTGCACGTCCTACTACACTGAACTTAATAGGGGGATGGCTGGAAACTAGTGACCTCTCCTGGTTGGAGAAAGCATTACACTGAAAGCATTCTTTAACGTGATTTACATTTCAAATATTTAAAAGTTGATCATCCGATTTCATCCCGTTTCGGTCTCTTATAAGGAAAAAAATATTGCATTAGCGCCCCCTTTTGTCGGTTGTGAACGTCATGTTCTCTAACACCTTTTCTTTGATGATGAACCAGCAGGCCGACGGCTGTTAGATGGATGGCACTTCTGGACTTCTCCAGAACATCCAGATGGCCAGTCCACCCCTGATACAGACTAAGATTAGGATATATTCCTAAATTCATCCGTATTTTGCAATCTTTCCAGTTCACCTGTTCAGAATGAATAAAGCACAACTCTATCCCATGACAGTTGCTAAAGATTTCAAAACCTTAATTGCATGCTACGTTAGGATGATTCTAAGGGCCCACACACTTTTGGGCCCCTAGAGATCTTTTATAGTAGCAGTAACAGTACTAGTAGTAATGCAATAAAAAATATTAATGTATCTACCCAAGATTTACATATAAAACAAAATTATGGCTTATTTCTGCATTTCCAGGAAAAAAATCAACTGCGGACGGCAGATCCTTTTCCTATTTGGCGCCTAAACTCTGGAATAACCTACCTAACATTGTTCGGGAGGCAGACACACTCTTGCAGTTTAAATCTAGATTAAAAACCCATCTCTTTAACCTGGCTTACACATAACATACTAATATGCTTCTAATATCCATATCCGTTAAAGGATTTTTACACTGCATTCATTTGGTAAACAGGAACTGGGAACACTTCCCATAACACCCGAAGTACTTGCTACATCATTAGAAAAATGGCATCTACTACACTAATATAAGTCTGTTTCTCTCTTATTCCGAGGTCACCGTAGCCACCAGTCTGCAGTCACCCGGATCCAGTACGTATCCAGACCAGATGGTGGATCAGCACCTAGAAAGGACCTCTACATCCCTGAAAGACAGCGGAGACCAGGACAACTAGAGCCCCAGATACAGATCCCCTGTAAAGACCTTGTCTCAGAGGACCACCAGGACAAGACCACAGGAAACAAATTATTCACAAGTGAGCCTGGTTTCTCCCAAGGTTTTTTTCTCCATTCTGTCACCGATGGAGTTTCGGTTCCTTGCCGATGTCGCCTCTGGCTTGCTAAGTTGGGGACACTTCATTTACAGTGATATCGTTGACTTGATTGCACAGATAGTATTTCACTAGCTAGGACCACGCCACAAACATGCTATGAAACTGTTAGTTGGACAGAGAGTTGGGGAAGAGTAGAAAGAGGATGAAGGGATCGAGGGAATGGGATGATGGTCAGGTTGATCAGGGCATCTAGAATTGATGGCTCACAGAGACTCAGGGTGGGGGTACCGACTCTATATTTATACCGTCTCATATATTTAGGCCAGACAATAAGGAACCCCCAATACAACCTGATAGAAAGATAATGTGGGATAAGGTTGGCTGAATGGATGAGAAAGGAAGGAAAGGGTTGATGAAGTTCGATGAGTTCGATGAAGATGTAGCCTATAAGTAAAGTCATCAAAAGATCTAAATATTTGTTAGTGCACCTGCCTCCCATGCCGGCGACCCGGGTTCAAGTCATGAGCAGGTTGTGTCTCCTGGATACACAGTCCACTGCACCACAGCTCTGCCATCAGGGGCCAGATTTACAAACAGCTTGCGCCAAAATCTGATGATAAAAAACTACTGTCAGTATTTACTATAGGTGTGCAGTGAAAAATTAGCGCTGAAAAGGTATCTATGGTTATATATGCCACTGAGCTTATTGCATATGCATTTGTAAAAGTTTCCCTTTAAGACTTTATGTTTGTGGGAGGAGAGTATTTAAATGAATCACACCACAAGATTTACTAAGGTTTGCGTTAGTCCATTTACTGGTATTCACAACATGCAAGACTAGTCTAAGCATTTCATGTAACCAGCAACTGAGGCTGATTCTGAGACATTCACTGACCATTCTTGCTCTGTCTCACAACGTTGTCCTGGACATGCTACACATGCATGTTTCCAGCCATCCCTCCTCTGGACTGTCTGAAGTTCCCCTGGGAGTGTCCCGTGGGCCAGCAATGTCTTGCCAGCACAGCTGTAGGAGTTAAATGTCAGCTGAACCAAACACTGCACAGAGAGTCACTGTACTATTCTACTGGCTGATTAACAAACGGAGCAGAAGAATGAATCAGCACAGTCTGTGGGAATGTGTGATACTGGTTTAGTTTACTTTCCCACACCTTGTGTCTTGTATGTTGTGTCCATGTTTTCTGTCCCGGCGGGCTAAGGTTGGCGTAGGGCGACAGAATATACAGTTTGTATAATATATAAAAAAACATTACATCTATGGAGAGTCTCTACATAGTAAACCAGATGTGTGAAGGTGAAGTAGTGAAGGTTTTTCAGAGTATGAATTAGAGGTATTTCATGTTTTTAATTCAAGTTCTGCACATGTGAGTGAGTAAAAGGGTGTTCCCTAATTTAAAAAATAAATAAATGACATGACATTTAGCCAAGTATGGTAACCTATACTCAGAATTCGTGTTCTTTATTTAACCCATCCAAAGTGCACACACACACACAAACACACACACACACACACACACACACACACACACACACACCCGGAGCAGTGGGCAGCCATTTATGCTGCTGCACCAAGGGAGCAGTTGGGGGACCGGTTGTAACGATCATGGACACAGGAGACAAGAGATCCAAGAGCAGTGTGAGTTTAATGGGTAATCCAAAATCAGAATCAAACAAGCAGGGGATCAAAACAAAAAATCAGTCCAAAACACAAATGAACAAATAAACAGGAACTCGAAATCCTAGGAACACGAGGAAACCAGGTGACGGAAAGTAAGGACTCCATCACACAGACAGAAACAGACCGGATTAAATAGGCAGGATAATGACTATGAAAGTGAAGACACCTAAGTGCAATTAACATGTGTGCAATTACTGTGATGAAGGGACAAGGCCTTGTGGGAATTGTAGTGCCTGAGGTGAGGTGCCTATAGGGAAGTGAGACCACTAGTGGACACCCGGGGAAACACAGACCAGACACTGTGACATTACCCCTCCCCTACGAAGCAGCTACCAGATGCTCCACCCGAACACAAGAACAACCCAAGGAACACAGAGACCAGGAGGTAGGTGGACTGGCGGAGGACCAGTGGGAGGGACGGAGGGCCATGTCCATAGAGGGAAACAGAGAGAAAACAAAAAACAAAAACAAAACAACAACAAAACACAAGGCCAGGAGAGAACAGAAAGTTCAGGAGCCCAGGGCCGAACCGACAGGGCAGGAATCCAGGGTGGAGCGAGGTGGAACTGGAGCCATGCGGTCGAGACAGAAGCCCACCAGGGCGGCGCAGAAGACCACCACAGCCGTGCGGTCAAGACAGAAGACCACCAGGGCGGCGCAGAAGACCACCACAGCCGTGCGGTTGAGACAGAAGCCCACCAGGGCGGCGCAGAAGACCACCACAGCCGTGCGGTCGGGACAGGAGCCCACCAGGGTGGCGCCGAAGACCACCACAGTGGGATCGATGACACAGGAGATCAAGTCTGGTTAGGCAAGTCTGAAACAGAGAACATGAACAGGTTAAGGGTGGCCTCCGTGGCCACGACAGGATAAGTCGAGCGCTCAGAGAGTTCGGCTGAGATGTGACGAGGCTCTGGAAGTTCCGCAGAGATGTGGAGAGGCTCTGGTAGTTCAGCAGAGACGTGGAGAGGCTCTGGTAGTTCAGCAGAGACGTGGAGAGACTCTGGTAGATCCGTGGTGTTTTGACTGGATTCAGGAGAATCAATGGTGACTTGACTCTGCTCATGAAGATCATTGGTGACTTGACTCTGCTCATGAAGATCATTGGTGACCTCGCTCTGCTCATGAAGATCATTGGTGACCTGACTCTGCTCATGAAGATCATTGGTGACCTGACTCTGCTCATGAAGATCATTGGTGACCTGACTCTGCTCATGAAGATCATTGGTGACTTGACTTTGCCTATGAAGAACACTGGTGACTTGACTTTGCCCATGAAGAACACTGGTGACTTGACTTTGCCCATGAAGAACACTGGTGACTTGCCTTTGCCCATGAAGATCACCGGTGACTTGACTTGACTCCTGAGGTCTAACTGTGGTAGTGCTTAACTCATGAGTGTCAACGGTGACCTGACCCGACCCTGGGGGGTCAACGGGAACCTGACCCGACTCTGGGGGGTCACTTGTGTGTGGCTGTCATCTTGTGCAGAGGCGCTGGACAGGCGCCATCTTGTGCCATGGCTCTGGGCAGCAGCCATCTTGTGCAGTGGCGCTGGGCCGGGGGCCACCTTGTGCAGTGGTGCTGGGCTGGTGGTCCTCCTGTCTGTAGACCCCGGTCTAGAGTCGGCCATCCCACCGGGAGAGACAGGTGTGGCTGGGGTATCCCACTGAGACCGATGTTGTAGGTACAGAATGAACCCCCAAAAGTCAAAGGCGTCCAGCTGATCCATTTCCCTTTCTGGCACAGGGTTATCCACACCGGCGTTGAAAAGGTCTTTCAGGGCCACATCATTATATCCCATTCCTACCGCCAGGGTCCAGAACACTTGTGCCACACCACTCACCTCATTCCCCTCTTGACGGAGGGTGGTTAATTTGAGGAATCTCGCCCTCCGCTCCTCCACACTGGCTGGGGAACGGACACGAAGTCCCACACCACTGGATCTAGACATGATGGAGTCCTTCTGTAACGATCGGGGACACAGGAGACAAGAGATCCAAGAGCAGTGTGAGTTTAATTGGTAATCCAAAATCAGAATCAAACAAGCAGGGGGTCAAAACCAAAAATCAGCCCAAAACACAAACAAACAAATAAATAAATAAACAGGAACAGGACTCGAAATACTAGAAACGCGAGGAAACCTGGTGACGGAAACTAAGGACTCCATCACACAGACAGAAACAGACTGGTTTAAATAGGCAGGATAATGACTATGAAAGTGAAGACACCTGAGTGCAATTAACATGTGTGCAATTACTGTGATGAAGGGACAAGGCCTTGTGGGAAATGTAGTGCCTGAGGTAAGGTACCTATGGGAAAGTGAGACCACTAGTGGACACCCGGGGAAACACAGACCAGACACCGTGACACCGGTGCCTTGCTCAATCTTGGTCTGATTCTGCAAAACCTGATTTAACACTGCGTGATACACTTAGTTTTGACTATTATCAATGTCTGGTACGTATTTTCACATTATTGTCATTCTAGCCATAATGAAATAGACAGGCCCAGTGCCAGAGGGGGGGACATCCCTGTGCCCCCCTCTGGACCGAGGGGGATGGTCGGACTTGAGATTAGTGTGTATTATAGTCTTATTCATACAACTGTCTGCTGTTGAATCTGCTTGCTTTCAGATGGAAAAGCATAACATGCTTTGTAATAATAGCATAACGAAATAGATTTGGCCGACAATCCAGTGTATCTTTTTCTTTGGAAAACGTCAAATTATTGCACAATGCATTTTTGCTGAGGTGAGCAATGTAGTGTAGCCAGTCACAGACATGTTTGTTGACTTCTAAAACGCCATGGCCAATCAGAGTTTAGGTTGAAATCCACTCACTCACCACTCCAGTCACCGTTTTTTGTCCAGTGCTGGGTTCTATCATGCTTTTTTCTAACAAAGACATTTAATTTATTAGCTGCCACGCCAAATCATGCTCACCTGCTTGCTTTTCTGATTAATTTAACAGCGTTTTTGTGAACATATATATACTTTATTAACAAGTAATTGTAATACTTTACTATAAGGTTCTATTAGTTAATGTAATAAAAGTCTATTACTATTGTAAAGTACTACATAAAGAATGTATTTCCAGCGTTCACTTGACATTTTTTTTACAGCTAAACCCCCCCCATCCCTCCCCCCAACCCAATTCTGATTCAGCCCCCCTAAAAAAACATAAAAGCCCCCCCCCCCCCCCCCCAAGTCATGTGCCCTGGCACCGGGCCTGGAAAATGATGACCTGAAAAATCTGTAAAATGATCAAGCGCAGTTGATTTATTTCTCATCATGTGTGTGGCAGGAAAACCTGTGGCTGTTGAAGGCACAATAGACCAGCATGCAGCATGTTGTAGCTTGTTCAAATAATGACATAAATCATTTTTCCCATGTGCTGTTGACTGTTATGTGAATATACTTGTTAACTTGATAATAACTGCCTCAACTGAAACACCTGAATATCTTAGCACACATCGAAATGACCTGGAAACGTTGTTTTCCAGTGGATTGGTAAAAGACCTGCAATCCTGGTACTTCATTACATAGACTTTTCTTACTAGAGACTTCACCGAGGCTTACGTGATGCTCAAGGGACAAAGTAGTTTAGTTTTTAAAAAGTCAAGTCACCTTTATTTATATAGCGCTTTAAACAAAAAAGATTAATTTAATCCTTTTCCATTAATTAGTAAACCAGTGTATCAATAATGCAAAATGACAGTTAAAGGCATTTCATCATTGAATTCAGTGTTAAAAAGTCTCAGATCTCAGAAAAAGTGATTGAAAAAAAGACACCGCTTTTATTGTTTCCTTTTCATCAGTGAACATGCAAGCAATTCATGCTGAAAAGATGCATTTATAAGTATGAAATTCAGGACAATAACCAAGACACAAACAAAATCTGAAAACAGATCATGAGTAATGTAATTGTAATTCATGTACACGATTGGACTATTTCTTCTGTATTGTGTTGGTGTTAAATGTGATCAGATAATTCCACCATCACTGATCTGAAGTACTCTCAGGTGCCCAGACTGTAGTGAATAGCAAACTGTGATCTTAGTCCCTTGATTGGGATGTCCTGCATCAGCACTGAGATGTGATGTTTGTGTGTGTTCTGTGCGAGCGGAGCTGTGGCCTGCCATCACAGTGTGACCTGCGGAGAGAAACTACAGAATGAGTGCTGTGACACGGATCTCTGCAACCCTGCACTGGACCGGAGCAGTGCTGAGCCTAACCCTAACCCTAACCCTAACCCTAGTCCAGCTGGGATGAGCAGCTCTTGATCCTAACTACATTATCAGAAACTCTTATATTCAGAGACACCATTACGTACCAACACCATCCGTTGGAAAGCAATGCATCAGCTCAAATTTTAAATGCTCATAAGACTGACTTTCTGGCAAATGCCGTTTGAAAGGAAGTGCCAGCAGCCCCACACACACACACACAGACACACACACACAGACACACACACACACACACACACACACACACACACTCACAGACACACACACACACACACACACACACACACACACACACACTCACAGACACACACACACACACACACACACAGACACACACACACACACACACACACACACACACACACACACAGACACACACACACACACACACAGATACACACAGTCACAGACACACACACACAGACAGACACACTCACAGACACACACACACAGACAGACACACTCACAGACACACACACACACACACACAGACACACACACACACAGACACACACACACACAGACACACTCACAGACACACACACACACACACACACACACACACACACACACACACACAGTTAAGGCTCGTGGGAATGAGTCATATAGTTACTCAATGCTCAAAATACTGAAACTCTTCTAAATATAAGCAGTGAGCTTAAACCCACAGCTGCTAAACGTGACAGCTAATTTGCTTTGCCTTATTTTTTAGCTGTAAACACTAACAACAGTAACTTTTTTGTTTTTGCTAATTCTAGAAAAATGTTATTGTATCATATGTTTTTCATATGAACAGGTCATGTTCTAGAGGCTGTTCCTACCTATAGAGCACCACAAATTGTCCGTCCTTTTTTCATTATTTAAGTTTTTATATCTGTTTTATTCTATTCATTTAAATGATCTTAAATGTTGTGCATTAATTAAACTATTTCTTTTTAAATATTAAGTTGTATTAAACCTGAAGTGATCAATAAATCTACTCAGAGTTTCATTTTTTCTTATTTCAACTTTATTATAAAGTGTTTTGCTGAATAACAATAGAAATGCAGGGAGAAAATGGCTTTGCTGTAACATCCTGACATCAATTTCTGCACTGATGTTGTGTTGGCCGTCTGAGTGCAGAGGGAGTTAGGAGACTATTAAGTGGTTAAGAGGAAGTGAACACAGAAGTGCGTGAAGGGCTGAGGGTTTACCATTTATAAAGATCATTTAGTAAGGTCTTCTTAGAAACAGCCTGGATCTACTTAAAACATCTCTGGTTTCCTACGAATTACTGACTACAAATGTGCATATATTTCAAAACTCTGCCCACACAATAAATAAGAGTGTTTTCAAAGAGCACGCAGAAAGTGATATTTAGAGATGAAAGAGTCAAATTCGATTCTGATTTATACGATTTTCACTGAATAACAACATGTGTTTCAGTTTCTTCTTCTCCCATGATGCATTCATTTAGACGAGCTGAAACATCACACAGGATTTCTATGGAGTACTCATTGATGAAGCCATGAAAACCAGTTTGTGTAATGTATGCGCCTAAAGCAGCTGTGAAGAAAGCTGTCACTGAAGACTATGATTACAGACTGTAGATAATGACACAGCGAGACATGAGGCAACAACATCCTGCTTGTAACTGCTAGCACACGACCAGAGAACAAAAAAACTGAAAAACAAGCACTAGTGCTGCCTGTTAATCATTTGATCCTATTTTGTAATGTATCACTGCAGGCTGCCTATGTGCAGAAATGACCTTTGACCTCTGCAGTTCAGCTGTTTAAAAAAAAGATGTTGAAAGATGAGACTTCTGCTAGTGCAAACAAGCTCTGGACTCACGACACACAGGAACCAATTGAAAAATGGGGACAATCTGGAAAGAGAACCGGTAATAAAGCACATGAGTGTGTGTGTGTGTGAGTCTTCTTCTATTTGAGCGCCTTCACGACGGACGAGTAGGCCACGTGTATCTCCTCATCGCTGGGACAGGTGGAGGAGAACTCCTCTCGGGCATACGCCGCGTCCAGGTATCGCCACAGAGACGTCAGCGAGTGAGGGATGGAGAACCCTCGAAACTTCAGACACACCACCTGAGAGCGAGGGAAAGAGAAGATCAGCTGCTTCCCTCAGCTCTTCTGCTAAAGCGTCGCTCTGTCTGACTCACTTTGACGATGTGCAGCTTGGGCAGCAGGTTACAGTCGGCCAGTGTCAGCTGCTGACCGTCCAGGAAGGGGCGGGAGGAGGAAGTGACATCATCATCAGCGCTGTTCTCATCGATCTCGTCCGGCAGAGGAGAGCTCAGGTAGTCATCCAGCTTCTTCAGGGCCTTCAGTAAACCCTTCTCCAGATCTGCACAAGGAAAAACAATAGCAATTAAAAAACCCACAAAATGGTTTGACAAGTGCATTTTCCTTTCCCTGTGTTGACGTATTTCCTGTTCAAGGACATGTCAAGGCTTGTTGTTTTAAGTTAAATGATTTATTTGTGTAATTATCCAATGAAACAGACAACACATTTAAATGTGGACGTAGGGCACTGAGCTTTGGTATTATTCAGACCTTGGACAGTCAGGCCCAGGCCTGTCTTTTTACCAAATCTAAAAGAATGAACACCATTAGCAGCACTCTTGCACTCACTGTCGTTCATCTGCGGGTTTGAATTCTTAATGTAGGCGGAGAACTTTGAGAAGACATCCAGACCTGCGGTGTTTGATTCAGGGTTGCGAGCTGCCAGTCGAGGGTATCTGTTGTGTCGGACGGAGGGATGAAGAGGAAGATATCGTAAACATTGCAGCTGTGAAATGTAGGAACGGAATACAAGCACAAACAGTGATATGGAGGGAAATCAAGCATGCGTTAATGAAGAGAGTTACTTAGGAGGGCAGAGGGTTTCCTCCAGGAACTCTTCGATCTTGTTGGTGTCCGTCTTCACCTCTGAGCCGTACAGCAGGAAAGGAGGCTGAGCGCCAGGAGCCAGATCTTTGAGAATGTCTGGCTTCCTACTCACAACATAGAGAAAAGGGAATAGCAAACTACTTGTTTTCCAGTTAGTACTTGTGCAAAATGCTGAATGCATACTGTGCAGTTTGTTGGAGATCCCACAATGCAATGCCTTTAACATGACCTTCTATTTCCAGTGTGAATGAAAATTTATTTTTTATAAATTGGACCACCAATTTTTTTGGAATACAATGTAGCATACTGTTGGTTTGAAATGTAAAAAGTCTAGGTTTCACTTGAATTCATACATGTATGCATCTGTGTTAGGTTTGTGAATGCACAGAAACCCCCACCTCTTCATGTCCACGGTGGTCACATTAAAGGTCACGCCTTTGAGCCACAGGACCATGAAGAGCCGCTGAGAGAACGGGCAGTTCCCAATGCTCTGACCATCACTTCCTGCCTACACACACCAACAGAGACACAATTTATGCTTTGAGTTTTGTGCCCAGCAAGGAATCATATTGCACCCAAACTGTGAATAATTAGTAGCGTTGAGCATGAAGAGTGATCTTTACGATAATCAGTTGCATTGCTTTTGAAAGATGTTGACACCTGTAACAGTCCAGAAAGGTTGAGACTTTTTAGACAATTTTAAGAACTCGATGAGTTGAAGGTGATATGAACCACATTACAAGGGAAACAACATCTTTAAATTGAAGAAGCAGTTAAAAAACCTTATCCTTCATGAGCAAGGAGCCAAATAATCCAGCACGTTCAGACAGATTGGTAGGATTTGAGCCATTTCTGATCCCTCAGATGACACTTTCTTAAGAACTATCATGTGTCCATAACAGACATGACACGACGTGGACTCAGAGAAGCAAGTTAAGCTTTATATGTGAAGCAGAAGCCATACATCTGTCCAGAAGTGCTTCTGACTTCTCTGGGCCTGGTCTCACCTCACATGGAAAGCAGAACAGTGGAATGGTGCTTTTCAAATAAAACAGAAATCCAGTGTGGTGCCACTTCAGTCCATGTGTGTGTGTGTGTGTGCGTGCGTGTGTATGTGTGTGTGTGCGTGCGTGCGTGTGTGTGTTTGTGAGTGAGTGAGTGTGTGCGTGCGTGTATGTGTGAGTGTGTGTGTGAGTGTGTGTGCGTATGTATGTGTGAGTGTGTGTGTGTGTGTGTGTGCGTGTATGTGTGTGTGTGCGTGCGTGTGTATGTGTGAGTGTGAGTGTGTGTGTGAGTGTGCGTGCGTGTGTGTGTGTGTGAGTGTGCGTGCGTGTGTGTGTGAGTGTGCGTGCGTGTGTGTGTATGTGTGAGTGTGTGTGTGTGTGTGAGTGTGTGTGTGAGTGTGCGTGCGTGTGTGTGTATGTGTGAGTGTGTGTGTGAGTGTGCATGCGTGTGTGTGTGTGTGCGTGCGTGCGTGTGTGTGTGTGTGTGTATGTGTGAGTGTGTGAGTGTGCGTGCGTGTGTGTGAGTGTGTGTGTGCGTGCGTGTATGTGTATGTGTGAGAGTGTGTGTGAGTGTGCATGCGTGTGTGTGTGTGTGCGTGCGTGCGTGTGTGTGTGTGTGCGTGCGTGCGTGTGTGAGCGTGCGATAATGGAAGTCCTCACTGGCGATAGGGCAGACGACTGTTCTTTTGGAAAAGTCTCCAGTTTTAAGGATTTTTCTGCATATTTGAACCCTTTCCAGCAGTGACTGCATGATTCTGAGATCAACTGAGGGACTCATAACTATCACAACATGTGCAAACATTCATGCTCAAATAGGCAACATAATGCATTAAGAGCATTGCATTGAATAGGATAAGAATGTGACATTTTGTTTGAAGGTCAGGTTTTTTTCATTTCAGGAGCTTTCACACAGACTTTTTCCGTCAGATTTATTAGACAGAACTGTTAAGCAAACGAATGGAGACTGAGAATAGAAACTCAGGCGCTGATATTCTGTCATGAATCGGGTCCCAGCTCTTCCTCTCAGTCACCATCACATTTTCCTCCTGGACTCCATTGCCCAGAATCCTCAGCACAAGAACTGATTACACACTCACTGTTTCCTGTCAGTGGACTATTTAAACCGCAATCAAACACACTCTCACTGCAACGTCTCGTAGGGCTGTCGCGATAACCGCAATATTGTAATACCGCGCTATTGACAAGCAAACCGCAGAGGAAAGATAGCAACCGCAGAAACCGCGGCAACCGCAGTGTTGTTGTTTTTTTTTTTTGAGGCTGTGGCCTTATTGTTTTTTTTTTCAGTTTGTCACTGTGCATTCAATGTTATATACATTAATGATACAATATGGTTACGACTGTAATTTTCTCGCGAGTCCGTTGTAGCTTTATGGTGCTTCGTTTGTTTTGAATAGGCCGGCTGAAACGATGGGAGGCGCTCGATCTCGTCCCAAAACCTAATGTCATGTCGCCAGTTTGGGAACATTTTGGCTTTCAACCCAATGAAAAGGACGAGCCAGCGAATATAAATGAGCCGATAAGCAAAATGTGCTGCAAAAAAGGTTCCTGTGACGCGGCAATAGCCTACATCTAATTTGAGGTCATCGGGACATTCTAAAACGCTTAACGTGGTTTAATGTAGGCCACCAATACAGTGATATTAACATACCAACTCACTAAACATCATATTAATAAAGTATATTATCTACAAAAAATCAGATGATCCCTGAATATGAATTCAACGCGTTTAATAACACGTTCAGCCTTTTCCTCTCATAGAAAACAATCATAAGGCTTAACGTGTTATTAAACGACTTGCATTCATAATCAGGGATCATCTGTTTTTTTGTTTTGTTTTTTGTACATTGTATACTACTTTATTAGTATAATGTTTAGTGAGTTTGGTTTTTAAAAATCATTGTCTTAGTACATTGAGCCACATTAAGCGCTTTTTTATAACGGTTTTCTATGGGAGGAAAAGGCTTAACGTGTTATTAAACGAGTTGCATTCATATTCAGGGCTCATCTGATTTTTTATAGATAGTATACTTTATTAGTATGATTTTTAGTGCGTTTGGTCTGTTAATATCACTGTCTTAGTACATTAAGCCATGTTAAGCGTTTTCGAGTGCCCCCTGTCATCCAGCGCAGCTGCCCCCTCAAGCATCAGATCGCGGAGCAACATCAAAAAGACCAGCTGTGACCGGCCGACAGTTAGGAGTAGCTGAAGCCTTTGCGAAATCTGTAAAATACAGCCGTGAAAGTAACAGGCATACCTGCTGAAGTCACGGACAACCTCCGCGTCAGTGCCCATACCCAAGAGAGCGTGAGCAGATAACGAGCTCACACACGCTATCTGCTTGAGGAGTTCATCGACTCCAGCGCGAATCCACTGTCCTGGTGGACCAGTGCCGCAATAATCAGTCTAGATTTTCACTGCTGTCCAAAGTCGCGCGCAAATACGTTTAATACATGTTAGAACTCTTTGATTTCTTAAAAAAAATGTATTGGAAAACGCATGTTCTTGTTGCTGTTTGGCATTTTACAATAAACAAAAATGTTTTAAAACGTGTCTCTCTGTCCGTTAAAAAAGCAACAATATATGCTACATAACTCAACGATAGAGCTTTGTATGCAGCAAAATCAGGATAAATTAGGTTTCCGCATATCGCGCTATTGAGCCACCTATAATAACCGCAGGGGAAATTTCTTAACCGCGACAGCCCTAACGTCTCGTTTAGCTGTTAGTGGACACTACTGAGTGGTTTTTTTTCTTGCCGTGCCGTGCCAGTGTTTTTTACTTTGGACTGTTTCCTTTGTTTTTTGTGATTGTTTGCCTGTCCTGACCGTTGCCTGTTTTGTGGATCACACTTTGTCTTACTTTGGATACTGTTGTTTGCCGGTGTTCCTCCTGGCCTGTCTTTATCACAATCTGTTCTCAAGGGATCTGTGACTATGGAAATATCTCCATTGTCACGCCTGTCCGTTACATATTCCCAGCACTGCTAAAATACAAGTCCCACTTCTGATGCTTATTGAGCAAACAGTTAAAATGACAGATATGGGGTGACATACACTGGCTCACTACTGACCACTGGCCATGATCTGGATAGGTGTGAGGTTTAGACAGGGGCAGGTGTAATGGAGGAGCTGTTCGGGTAAACCATATGAGCTGCACTAGTGACTGCGGCATACATTGGTAAATATCATACTTTAAAGCATTATAGAGGAGAGCATACTCTTAGATTGACTACATTGAACATATACTGCATATTAGGACATATTACAAATGAAGGAATTAAGGAATGAATCAACCATAATGTATCTATTTAACTGACTCTTTGATTTATTTACTTATTTAAAATAAAACTCATTCTATAGCACTTAGTAATAATTAGCCATAAAATATGATTAAATGTTCATAATGTAATAATTTTCTCAATTTATTTATTTGAGAATTTATAAAATATGTGCTCACAATAAAATGTTTTTCACATAATGTAATTGATTATATTGTGAAACACCTATTACATTATAAATACATGAAAAATTAATCACAATTGCAAAATAATCATGATTCATAATCTATTTGCAGCACACTATGTATATATATATATATATATATATATATATATATATGGAAAGATATTTACAATAGAAACATTTTTCTATCAACATAAAATTATGAGCACATTAGGCTACATTGTGAAGTCAAAGAGTTTCATAAAAATTACACATATTTTGTGGTTTTGACCTGCTCCATCATTTTAAATAGCTATTGCCTCAAAATAGATTTGACGTTTTATGCAATGGATTAATAAATACATATAATCAACAATAAATGTAATATAATAATTAAAAAAGCAACCATAAAAAGCTACATATTTTGCATATTCATACTTTAATCTGCTGGTGAATTGTTGTTTTTTTCTGACTAATTTCTACCAGCCAAATCTTCCTGTAGTTCACCTAACACAAGTTCTTCACACACTCCTCGTGATGGAAACAGCGTAGGCTCACACGAGATGATACGATACGATACGATACGAGTACCATAGACACACCCTTCAGTCTGTGGAATCATTATTGTTCTCCGTTTGTTGATGGTTGAAACTGCTGTTTGTTTCATTAATATTATTTTAGTTATTGGTGTTATTTTTTTCCTTTGTTTTATCTTGTGCTACTCTCTGAGAACTCTTTTTACTGCATATGAACATGAAGCACATATAATGATCTCTGCAGTGAGTAGATCTCAACCCAGTTGAACAGCTGTATGGGAGATTTTGGACTGAGGCGTTAGACATCATCACACACCAAACGGAGGAATCATCCCCCCAGCACAGGTTTGGGGAGCGCTGAAGCTGTGCGGCACCCAAACTCTTTACTGTCCTGTTCATCACCCTGAATCTGCTCTCAAACAGTGTGCTCTGTTACTGTAAGTGCTATAGAAATACAGTTCAGCTGACCTGACTGTAATACTATTACTACTAACATTTTTCATAGGTAGTTTAAAACTATATTTAGATTAAAAGAAAATCACTGTTTTCTCTTTCTCCCTCTCTCTATAGAAAACGGTGATTATATATATATATATATATATATATATATATATATATATATACTTTTTCATAGGGTAAATAAGGTAATTTATAATTTAAAAACCGTTATTACATTACAATTTGATCACGTTTTGAGCCAATTACTACATTACAAACCGTTAATAACAGTAATAATGTTTGGTTTAGAAGGTATTCAGTTGGCTAAAGCGGTTAAGTCCTGACCGAATGCCTCTGATGAAACTCGCCTTGACGAAGAGCTCGACCTCGGGCCTCTCCTCACTCATCTCGACGGTCCTCCGGTAACACACTGGTCCTGCAGCAACCTCTCGTGCTCCTGTCGCCTTTCTCCGAGCTCACTTCCGCTCTACCTTCAACAGTTGGAAACTGTGTGCAACTTTTCCCCTTCGAGCTATGAATTTCGAAGTGGGAGGGGAATTTGGAGGAAGTCCAAACAAACACCGCCAAAAAGTGTCTTATTTCCGCGTGACTAATAAACTGAACGAACGTGTGCTGTTTAGCGTCTTGTGTCGAAATCTGTAACATCTACAGCAAGCTCAGCCTCACTTCCCCTCTCTCTCTCTCTCGCGCTCTCTCATTTCCTGATTTCGCCAAGTCTTGAATTTCCTCTCACTTGTAACATTATAACTGTTGCTTATAACTAGACAAGTGTTTAATATGCATGACGTCACTCGTCACTTCTGTACTGCATAAACACTGCATATTTTAGTTACTATGAAGTCGTTTAAAAGCAGTATTTTTACTGGTCCTAATATACTGGTCTTAAAGCAATAATTAATTTAACTTATTTTAATGATAAGTAACTATTCATTATAAGTCTAATAAGACTTTTGCTTAGGTAATGTTTATATTAGGCTATATATAAGTGTTTCTCTTTTATATCCAACGTAATTCTGACACCTAGTGGTAGAAACCTGAGAAATTAACATTGTGAATTAGTTTGTCTATTGCTCCTCTCTGGTCTTAAACACATGAAGTGGCCAGCACAGAGCAATAATAGAGACCCTTCTCAGCATTTCAACAGTTCAGCTCTAGCATGAAGATAAACACACCTGGAAGCCCTTCTTCACCCTCCCTCTCCTGACAGATATACTGTACGTATTAGTAAAAGCAAAGACCTGTATTTCCCACAGGAAAAAAAAAAAAGTCAACTCTAAGCTTCCTGAATGTTTCATCTTCATATAGACTATCACTAAACAATTAAAAGCTTAAGAAGATTTAGATTAGAAGGTTAGAAATCAATAATTTGTTAAAATATCATGAAATAGGTTTCAGATGAAAACTTTTCTGGTGTTTAGAGTTAATTGCTTGCATTAATGTTGTTTATTTCTTTGATTTTACCGGTTTGTTGTTCATAATATATGAGTGAGATATGACTATGTCTATTATATGAGTGAGATTGGTGTATTCTTGAGAATATGAAATGTGAAGGCATAGATGTGGATCCAGGCGCAGGGTTCAAATAAAACACGGGGCGATATATACCTATAAAAAATTGTTTCTGTTCAATGCAAGCTGTATTGTATAGCACTATCTATGATAAACAGCTATTTTGCATTTCTTACACACTATTTTCCTGTTTAATGCTGTTCAGTTGCTTTGTCACGATCTGTATTGTTAAAAGCAAGGTGACTTGACTATCTACATTTATTTGTCTGATTCAGAATAGCATTCAACTCTTACAGTTTCTGCCATCTGCCAAGGCTGTAGATGTAATGTGTGTGTTATTTCTATGAAGACACAGCACAAGAAGTGTGTAAAAAAAAGGTGGGCTGTTTTAAGATTGTGGTTATTGTGCTCAGACGGCTGAAGTCATTAGAACGAGAGGAAAATGTGAAGCATACAGACGCGCCTTCTCTGTGCTTTCCAAACACGCCTCTAACAAACTGAGTTAGAGTTTCCCCATTCTTTGTCTCAGAGCACAGACGTATGATTTCACACATCCCACAATACTGTTAACTGGGGTCAGAGACCTGGACTACAACCATCAATCAACATGGACTCAGACTCAGATCATTTTAATATTTAATCTTATATTTAAAAAAAAATGTCTGACTTACATTAAAGTTTATGATGGCATAAAGAAGCTGTATTAGATGTACATATAAATATCTTCACAACAAGGTGTATATATAAATAAAGAGATATGTTAAGTTTGTTTAATGGTAACTCTTCACAATAATGTTATATTGTGTCACTGTTAATACTAACAAAGACATAACTGAAAGAACAGTTTACAGTTTTTTTTTATGTTACAATGTGCTAGAATAAATAAAAAGTCAAGAGATAGTTCACCACAAAATTACAACTCTGTCATTTACTAGGCATGTAAAATCAATATCAAATATCCCAAAAAATATCACTACATATTAGCAATGAGACAAGTAAACACAGTGTTAGTAAACAATTCAAGTTCCAGGAAGTTATGGAATCTATATATTGTATCTTGACTGATTCTGATTGAAGGAGGTTTAGCATCTACAGAATGTAAGTGTAGACGGAGGCCAGCAGAGCTGCAGCCATGGATAGATCTGCAGCCCTCACTCCGTTACACAGGTCTGTGTTCACGCTTTACCCCGCTCCCAGGACGATCCCTGCCGTGCTGTAACAGTCAGATGTGCAGCCCTCGCTCCGTTGCACAGGTCTGTGGCGCAGCAGGCTTTGGTCACGCTTTACCCCGCTCCCAGGACGATCCCAGCCGTGTTGTAACAGTCAGATGTGCTGCCCTCACTCCATTACACAGGTCTGCGTTCACGCTGTACCCCGCTCCCAGGACGCTCCGGACGTGTTGTTACATTCAGATGTGGAGTCCTTGCTCCGTTACACAGGTCTGTGTTCACGCTGTTCCCCGCTCCCAGGACGCTCCTGGCCGTATTGTAACAGTCAGATGTGCAGCCCTCGCTCCATTGCACAGGTCTGTGGCGCAGCAGGCTTTGGTCACGCTGTACCCCGCTCCCAGGACCCTCCCGGCCGTGTTGTAACAGTCAGATGTGCAGCCACTCGATGACAGACTCAGAAACCCAGTCACATTGAACTCTGACAAGAGTTATTAGTGTTATGTATGTAATATCGTTATTTCCCCATTGTGCCTGCGGGTGGCAATGCCACTTGTAATAGTGAGTTGTGTTCCTTAAAGTAATAAATCCAGAAGAAGAACAGTATCCCTGAATGTTGGTTGTGTTATTTGAACGTGGTTTAACCCAAAAGTTTTATATATGTTTTAGTCAGTTAAAACATAACATATTTGGCGTCGAGGTGGATTAAAATGACCACGAAGCTACTAACTTATAGTGAATCATAGTTAGGCGTTACGTTACCATACATTTTCTTTTCTCTGCGTAGCTTTAGTGTTCAGATTAGCTAGAATGGCTGCTGCCATTGGCCACATGGAAGCTTTTGAAGAAAGCGTCGAACCGTGGACCACATACATTGAACGATTTGAACACTTCATAGAAGCAAATAGTATTGAGGCCGAAAAGAAAGTGGCTGTGCTACTCAGTGTGATCGGAGGAAAAACATATGGACTACTCCGAAGTCTTATCACGGCAGACAAACCGGGAGAGAAAAGCTTGAAGCACATTACAGACACGCTACAGCAGCACTTCTCGCCGAAGCCCCTGGTCATTGCGGAGCGTTTTCGTTTCCATCGGCGGAATCAGGAGGAGAGCGAGTCAGTGACACAGTATGTTGCAGTGCTTAGAGGGTTGTCAGAACAGTGAATTTGGGCGACATTTGGATGATGCACTCCGTGATAGATTTGTGTGTGGCCTAAAGAGTGAGGCTACTCAAAAATGCTTGTTGACTGAGTCTACGCTGACGTTTCAGAGAGCGGTAGAGTTGGC
The DNA here is from genome assembly GCF_963082965.1 of Carassius carassius. NCBI lineage: Eukaryota > Metazoa > Chordata > Actinopteri > Cypriniformes > Cyprinidae > Carassius > Carassius carassius. The sequence goes on from NC_081779.1 coordinate 31,109,835, forward strand.
GGTCTCCATGGAAACAGCGTCACGTGAAGCACACCAACTCAGCGGATCACTGACGGTAAATGCTTTATCAAAGAGTAAGACTGCGGAAAATAATGCAAACGATGCGGAAAAAATAACCATAATGATGATGATTGTTGGTTTAAAGACAAAAACTGTAATGTTTGTGGAAAAAAGGGCCATATCAGTCGCATGTGCAGGAAAAGTAACGTTTATGATGACAGAAAAACAAAGAGTGGAAAAACAGCAAAAGCTGCAGGGCCAACGATAGCATTTAAGCAGAAAGGCTACATAAAAAAGGGAAATGTATGCTGTCACGTATGCTGTTAATTATGTATCACTATTACATGCTTGATGCTGATGCAGTGTCTAATGATGATGACACAGACTCGAATTTAGCCCTTTATAAACTGTCGCAGCCAGGAGAAAAGTCCAGTATCACCATGAAACCAGAAATTGAAGGTACACCACTGGAAATGGAACTGGACATGGGCGCAGAGACTTACAACCCGAATTCCGGAAAAGTTGGGACGTTTTTTAAATTTTAATAAAATGAAAACTAAAGGAATTTCAAATCACATGAGCCAATATTTTATTCACAATAGAACATAGATAACGTAGCAAATGTTTAAACTGAGAAATTTTACACTTTTATCCACTTAATTAGCTCATTTAAAATTTAATGCCTGCTACAGGTCTCAAAAAAGTTGGCACGGGGGCAACAAATGGCTAAAAAAGCAAGCAGTTTTGAAAAGATTCAGCTGGGAGAACATCTACTGATTAATTAAGTTAATTGATATCAGGTCTGTAACATGATTAGCTATAAAAGCTTTGTCTTAGAGAAGCAGAGTCTCTCAGAAGTAAAGATGGGCAGAGGCTCTCCAATCTGTGAAAGACTGCGTAAAAAAATTGTGGAAAACTTTAAAAACAATGTTCCTCAACGTCAAATTGCAAAGGCTTTGCAAATCTCATCATCTACAGTGCATAACATCATCAAAAGATTCAGAGAAACTGGAGAAATCTCTGTGCGTAAGGGACAAGGCCGGAGACCTTTATTGGATGCCCGTGGTCTTCGGGCTCTCAGACGACACTGCATCACTCATCGGCATGATTGTGTCAATGACATTACTAAATGGGCCCAGGAATACTTTCAGAAACCACTGTCGGTAAACACAATCCGCCGTGCCATCAGCAGATGGCAACTAAAGCTCTATCGTGCAAAAAGGAAGCCATATGTGAACATGGTCCAGAAGCGCCGTCGTGTCCTGTGGGCCAAGGCTCATTTAAAATGGACTATTTCAAAGTGGAATAGTGTTTTATGGTCAGACGAGTCCAAATTTGACATTCTTGTTGGAAATCACGGACGCCGTGTCCTCCGGGCTAAAGAGGAGGGAGACCTTCCAGCATGTTATCAGCGTTCAGTTCAAAAGCCAGCATCTCTGATGGTATGGGGGTGCATAAGTGCATACGGTATGGGCAGCTTGCATGTTTTGGAAGGCTCTGTGAATGCTGAAAGGTATATAAAGGTTTTAGAGCAACATATGCTTCCCTCCAAACAACGTCTATTTCAGGGAAGGCCTTGTTTATTTCAGCAGGACAATGCAAAACCACATACTGCAGCTATAACAACAGCATGGCTTCGTCGTAGAAGAGTCCGGGTGCTAACCTGGCCTGCCTGCAGTCCAGATCTTTCACCTATAGAGAACATTTGGCGCATCATTAAACGAAAAATACGTCAAAGATGACCACGAACTCTTCAGCAGCTGGAAATCTATATAAGGCAAGAATGGGACCAAATTCCAACAGCAAAACTCCAGCAACTCATAGCCTCAATGCCCAGACGTCTTCAAACTGTTTTGAAAAGAAAAGGAGATGCTACACCATGGTAAACATGCCCCGTCCCAACTATTTTGAGACCTGTAGCAGATATCAAAATTGAAATGAGCTCATTTTGTGCATAAAATTGAAAACTTTCTCAGTTTAATCATTTGCTATGTTATCTATGTTCTATTGTGAATAAAATATTGGCTCATGTGATTTGAAAGTCTTTTAGTTTTCATTTTATTAAAATTTAAAAAACGTCCCAACTTTTCCGGAATTCGGGTTGTATGATCGAATATTGAAACACCTGCCCCTATGCTCAACGGACATTGTTCTTCGAACATACACTGGGCAAGCATTGCGTCCTGAAGGTGTAATTCATGTGCATGTGAAATTGGGCAAGCAGACAGCTGTTCTTCCATTGTATATCGTGCAAGGAGACTATCCACCACTCTATGGCAGAGAATGGTTGCGTCAGATCAAACTGAACTGAAAAGAAATTAAAGCAGTAAGATTAAAGATGACTGAATCTGTGTTGCAGAAACATGCCGCTATTTTCTCTAAACATTTGGGAGAAATGAAGAACATCTTCAGCTAAAATAACACTGAAACCTGAAAACAAACCCAAGTTCTGCCAGCCCAGAGTCGTTCCGTATGCTCTTCGTCCAAAAGTCGAAGCGGAGCTGAACCGTCTCACTGAAATTGGAGTATTGTCACCAGTAGAGCACAGTTAATGGGCTACTCCAATAGTCCCTGTTGTAAAGAAAAATGGAGACGTGCGCATCTGTGGTGATTTTAAGGTGATGATAAACCCTGTCTTACACATTGAACACTATCCACTACCGCGCATTGAGGACCTGTTCGCTTCATTAGCGGGAAGACAGTGTTTCAGCAAATTGGACTTGTCACATTCTTACCTTCAAATGAGAGTCGAAGAAGAGTCCAGGAAGTTCATTACAATTTCTACACAAAAAGGACTATTCCAGTACAATCTCCTTCTGTTTGGGATCACTTCGGCGCCAGCTATTTTCCAGAGAGCTGTGGACCAAATATTACAGGTTCTGCCTAATGTCCATTGTTACCTGGATGACATTCTGGTTACCGGGCAGACTGAAGCTGAACACCTGGAAAACCTGGATGCAGTCCTTGGACGACTGGAGCAGTTTGGTTTGCATGCTGAAAAAGGGAAATGTGACTTTTTCAAGGACTCACTGGAATACCTGGGTCACATAATTGATGCAGAAGGTTTGCACAAGTCACCTAAAAAAGTACATGTAATTGTCAATGTGCCAATTCCATTAAACATCACACAGCTAAGATCATTTCTAGGCCTGTTAAACTATTATGGGAGATTCATACCCAATCTGGCAAACATAGCGAATCCTTTGAACGCCCTGTTGTGTAAAGGGAAACGCTGGCAGTTGTCTGAGTAGTGCGATGCTGCATTTAAAAAGGCAAAAGAACAATTGGTGTCACAAAATGTTTTGACACACTATGACCCTCAAAATGCAATTCGGCTTGCATGCGATGCATCACCTTATGGCATTGGTGCCATCATTTCCCACATGCTACCCAGCGGTGAAGAAAAGCCAATAGCTTTTGCATCACGCACACTTAAAAAGGCAGAACAGAATTATGCACAAATTGAGCGCGAGGCTCTGGCCATAGTTTTTGGGGTCAGAAAATTCCATATCTTTACGGACGGAAATTCACGCTTTTCATGGATCACCGCCCCCTTACTACGTTGTTTGGGCCACAAAAAGGAATTCCGTCTGTGGCGGCAGCACGGATGCAAAGATGGGCATTACTTTTGTCTGCGCAAAATTATACAATAGAGTACAAAAGACCTGAGCATGCAAATGCTGATGGTCTTTCCCATCTGCCGTTACAAGTAGAACACACGGATATCTGACGTGAGACTCAACCTTGTCTACAGTCGTTGAAATGGTCATAAAAGGGACCCAAGCTGTCAACCTGACTGGTAATAATGAACTCTCACTTTTCATCTCCAAACGCGCTGAACTGTCTGTCCAACACGGGTGCTTAATGCAGGGCATGAGAGTTGTTGTTCCCCTTAAGCTGCGGAAAAGAGTACTGGAGGAACTGCACACTAGCTATCCAGGAATTGTCAGAATGAAAGCCATTGCTCGCAATTATGTGTGGTGGCCTGGTATTGATGCTGACATTGAACTGTGTGTGAAAATGTGTCAAATACAGAAAATGCCACCCCAAGCAACCCTCCACCCATGGGAGTGGCCAAGCAGACCATGGGAACGTATTCATGTAGATTTTGCTGGCCCATGTGAGGGTCACATGTACCTAGTCGTAGTTGATGCACATTCGAAGTGGCCTGAGGTGCAGTTGATGACATCAACAACAGCAGGGAGAACAATTGAAGTTTTGCGGAACCCTTTCAGTCATTATGGACTGCCTGAAGTAATTGTGGATAATGGACCACAATTTGTCTCTCAGGAGTTTGTAACTTTCCTGAAGGCTAACCATGTGAAGCATATCCGTTCAGCCCCATATCATCCAGCAACCAATGGGCAGGCTGAAAGGTTTGTTCAGTCGCTAAAACAAGCATTTAAGACATCTAAGGCTCTTCTACTGTTCAGAGACTGTTGGAAACATTCTTGCTGAAGTATCGCAACACACCACATCCAACAACTAGAGAGGCCCCTTCTTTGTTGTTTTTGGGACGACAAATGCACACACATTCCATCAGTGCAGATCAGACGTTATCCAGCCAGAGTGATTAAACCGGCCAACCGTTTGACATTATAAAGCCATGAGACACTCCTGTTGAACTGAAATATAATTAGTTATGTTAGTGAGCCTGTTCTGACAAGGGGCAGAATAATCCCCGAACTGGCTCGAGGCAAGAGGCAGTCTACCCTCTACCTTTAGTAAAAAAAACAAAATAAATGCATAGAATGCATTGTTTTTCTTTTGTTTGTTGATTAAGAGGGGAGGAAATGTTATGTATGTAATATCGTTATTTCCCCATTGTGCCTGTGGGTGGCACTGCCACTTGTAATTGTGAGTTGTGTTCCTTAAAGTAATAAATCCAGAAGAAGAACAGTATCCCTGAATGTTGGTTTTGTTATTTGAACATGCTTTAACCCAAGAGCTTTATATATGTTTTAGTCAGTTAAAACATAACAATTAGAGACCACAAACAGCAAGATTTCAGCATCTCTTTAGAAATAATACTATTTAAAAACATAATAATGTTTTCAGAACACAGGTTGGGCTTTAATAAATATGTGTGTGTGTGTGTGTGTGTGTGTGTGTGTGTGTGTGTGTGTGTGTGTGTGTGTGTGTCTGTGTGTGTGTGTGTGTGTGTGTGTGTGTGAGTGTGTGTGTGTGTGTGTGTGTACTTGTTTTTGTATTCTGGTGGGGACTTAAATCTGAATACACACAGACTCATGGGGACTCGTGTCACGGTGGGGACCTAAACTGAGGTCCCCACGGGTGAACAAGCTAATAAATTACACAGAATCTGTGTGTGTATCTGTTTGTGTTAGGATTAATGCCGCCGGGACGGAACGGACGGATTAATGCCACAGGAAGGTGGCAGTGATTGAGCGGACAGACTAACGTGGTGAGAAGGTGGAACTTTTAGTCTCAGCATCTTGAGGAACTGGAGGAATTAATCTACAAAGTGGATTTGATAAAGATTGAAGAGCGGCTAAGTACCCACATCATCTATGCAGCAGATAAGTGTCTCTCGGATATTCTTCTGTGAAGCCCCTTTATCTTCAATATTCGTTGGGTGTAACAGTCAGTGGACAGCATTTCTAAATTAGTTAAGATATGGACTGAAATCTCTTCGTAATAGACGCCTCACAGTGTTGGGAATTTAGATCTAGTAATGTTAGAGGATGTCGGCTGTGACCGTGAGCGAGAGCTATATTCATTGTGAGTTTGCTGTGGACTGCAGTGCTTAGTGTGAAGTGAACACTGGTGATTCTTTGAAGTGACTTATTGCATGCACAAGTGTGTGTGTATAATTTGGCTGTCGGCTCCGAAGAGAAGCCGCTGTGTGAAGACCTCATACCATTGCCTGTCCCATTATGTGCTGTCATACTCTAAAGATAAGCTGCTGTGTGAGTCTCTTACTACAGGTTGTTCTATTACCTGCTGCTGTCTGCTCTGAAGAAAGGCCACTGGGTGAAGCTCTCTTACCATTGTCTGTTCCATTATCTGCCATCCGCTCTGAAGGTAATCTGCCATGTGAAAGTCTCTTACTGCAGGTTGTTCTATTACCTGCCATTGTCTGCCCTAAAGAGGAGTCGCTAGGCGAAGATCCTTGTATCGTTGTCTGTACGATCACCTGCCGTGTCTGTTCAAAGAGGATGTGTCGTGGGCTCGATCCTTACTATCACCTATACAGATACGTAACATTCACTGTTTTTGAGAGGAACTGCTGTGAGAATCCCTTGCCATTGTTATGCAGGTATTGACCATTGGCTGTACCGAAGAAGAATCAATATACCTACCATCGACTGCTTTGGAAAGGAATTGCTGAGTGGAGATCTCGTAGCCCTATCTGTTGCCGTTATCTGCTCCATGGAAGGATTGCGTCGGCTTCCCGTTCTGTTATCCGTTGGGTTGTGCCCATTGTACCAAGAGCTCCCACCGCTGCTGGACCGAGGGGAACAGAGTTGGAATTTCACTACATGCCTTAGTATTTAGGATCTTAACTTAATAAAACTGAACTTTTATTACTTACCTTGTTGTCCGTCTGTTGGGTCTCTGCCTTGAAGAGGAGCCGCTAGGCAAAGATCCTTGTATCGCTGTCTGTACGATTACCTGCCGTGTCTGTTCAAAGAGGAACATTCGTGGGCTCGATCCTTACTATCACCTATACAGATACGTAACATTCACTGTTTTTGAGAGGAACTGCTGTGAGAATCCCTTGCCATTGTTATGCAGGTATTGACCATTGGCTGCCCTGAAGAGGAATCATCATACCTACCATCGAATGCTTGGGAAAGGAATTGCTGAGTGGAGATCTCGTAGTCCTATCTGTTGCTGTTATCTGCTCCGTGGAAGGATTGAGTCGGCTTCCCGTTCTGTTAATCATTGGGTTGTGGCCATTGTATCGAGAGCTCCCACCGCTGCTGGACCAAGGGGAACAGAGTTGGAACTCTTTCACCACGTGTTTTAGTATTTAGGATCTTAACCTAATAAAACTGAACTTTTAATACTTACCTTGCTGTCTGTCTGTGGTGTCTCTGGGTAAACTCCTTGAGGTGGTACATTCGGTAGGGGCCCGTTCCGGCCTGCGTGACAAACTTGGCTTAGTCGGCAGGGTTCCACCTTGAGTTGAGCGACCAGAGGCCCATGATGGCAGACGAAGACTTGCCGGCAATCCGGCCTCTGGTTATGCCTGTTTTTGTGGGCGCCCCTTGGGCCCAGAAGTATGGAGGACCAGGATTAGGAGTTGGATGGAGTGTAAGGTTCAGGTAGAGTTTGAGTGCCTAAGGAAACTTTGTGCATTTTTACTTTCTCAAAAAAACTCATTCTGTATGATTTATAAATGTTTTTTGAAAAATGGGGACATGGGTTATGTCCTCGTAAGTCACCCTCTCCTTGTAATACCTATGTCATACCCAAGTCATTATACAGAGTTATGTCCTGATATGACACAAAAGCAAGAGCACACACGCACGCACACACACACACACACACACACACACACACACACAAATGCACATGCACGCACACACCCACACCCTGAAAGAAAAATACAAAAATAAATCAATTAAAGGTACACACATACACTCACTCACTCTAGACATGCAGCGTCTGTGATTTTGTAGTGTGTTACAGGATCGACATCTTTTGATTCATCTCAATATAATCGTATAATCATCTGAACATAATGTACCCAGCAGAACCTGATTTTACCAAGTGATGAAGCAATCAAATCTGAAGAATCAGTTTATAGCTGTTGTGAAGTGTAGGCTTGCGATCAGTGTTTGGTGCTTGTACATCAGTGTCGTTCATCCAACATTTCCTCTGATTTTAGGGATTCGTCATGGTTAAGGTTAGGTTCCGGTGTAGTGACATGGTCAAGACTATGTACCCACAAGTGGCAAATGAAAGGTCATGTGAAAATGTGTGCAAAAATACAGATTTGAATTGACCCCCCCCCAAAAAAAAACCATGATTTATCACCTTCATGTTTCAAATTATTTTAAATGATGTAAATGATGCTCATTTGTTGACTTTCTCAGGAAATACTGACACCTGCATATTTCAGTTAAACAGGTTAATGCACTCTTGTATGTTGTCTTCAGATACACTGAGGTGAAAATAAGGAGTCTTTATTTCTCTGATATTTGTACAAAGAACATGTACACACATGAAAAGACAATGTCAGACCTCTGTCTCAGGTTTGAACAGTGGGGTTGTTCAGTAGTTTAATTCTTGTCCTCAATCTCACACCATGAGCAGAACATGGACAGCAGCTCAGTTTCACTCCAGTCCAGGAGCTTTTTAGAACCTAAACTATTTTCCTAACAAAAACTATGTAAAGCTAAGCTGGCCTCCATAGCTTGTGTTACTATACACTGAATAGTTTAAATGCATTTTCTGTCATGGGTGTCATGATAATCGATGAGATTTTTCTTATAGGAGAGAATGGGGTAAGTTGAGCAAGAAAGGAAATCAGCCACTCCCAGTTTCTATGTAACTTTTAACAAAAGTAATCATGTGATCCCTTTTTAGAATGTATTTCCTGGGGATTTTTTAAGAGTTTTGCTGTGGGCTGAATTGTGCAGCATGTGTGTCATGATGCTGGTTGACAACACCGATGTAATAAATACCTAACTGCTGACTCATGCTGCTCTGAGTAAGTGTTATGTCTAATAAAGAAATTATCATATTTGTGAATTCATGAATAATCAAACAGAACCCAGTACTTGCAGGACTCATCTGGTCTACACATAACACACTAACACATTTCTAATATTCAAATTTGTTAAAGGATTTTTAGGCTGCATTAATTAACCAGGAACACTTGCATATACAGATGACATCACTGAATCAATAATAAACTGACTTTAACTGAAAGATGTACTCTTTGTTATTGTCTTCTTGCATTAACAACACACTATTGTCCTGTTTGATACTGACAAGTGCTTTGACACAATATTGTATAACGTGCTATTTAAATAAAGCCTGGTTCACACGGGACGATTTTAAAATTGTCGGCCGATTTTCCAAACCTGAGAGACCCCACACACGGCGATAAAAAATCACGGGTCTAACAGTTTTGGTCGTACAGTGTGTGGTGTGCAGCCACACGGCAAAATCAACACATCACACACGAACCGATTTGACTCCCGAGCATTCCCAGGTCAGACGGGAAATCTCGTAAAATCCCTTGAGATCAAACGTGACTTCAGAGTAAACAATCCCCGATTTGAGATCGGAGCGGTCCCGACGTCCTTCTGAGCAGAGGAGAGCAGTCTTAACACACCACACACGGCAGGAATATCTGATCAGATTATTTTACGATAATCGGAGCATCCTTAAGATTGTCGGAAGGTGTCAATCGGGGCTAAAATCGGCCTAATTATCCTGCCGTGTGAACCAGGCTTAAAGGTGACTTGACTTGACTTTTATTAACTACTATTTTATTGCTCTTATATTTGCATTTTTTTCACACAGTATGATGGCAACTAAAACAGGTCATTTGTCAGAGCATGCAAGTGCTGCATTCTGTGACCCCCCCAACCCCCCCCCCCGCCCAGCACCATCAAAAAAACCTTTCTTGCTAAATTCTTCCATTTTACATACATTTCTTTCAGTAAGGAATGTCGTCTTTACCAAATAAAGAAACACATTAACAGAACACAAAACACTATTTTAACATCTTTAGGATTTTTTACTGCTTTGAAAATGAAGAATGTCCTGTGTAAATGAATAGACACACATGTACAGTACTATAGACAAAACCCCCAACATTTAAATTAAATGGTTACAAAAACTAGGACATCAGAAGAAATAAAATCATATAAACACACAGCAAGCTGCTATCAACATCTGAAAGGTTTATTTAATAAGGGTATTATTATTCCTCAAACGCCCCTAAAGAAAGGTCAAAGAATCTGTTCAATTGCATGCTGACATATGTGTATGTGTGTGTGTGTGTGTATGTGTGTGTAAACCACCTAACTATGTATTGTTGGTTTTAATTAATGTTAGTAGGGTGAGGTGCTTATCTATAGTCAGAATGGTCTTTATTGCTGATATTCAACAGATTTAAGATGTATCTATGCAGGAAATGATGGTATGTTGAAAGTATCACTACTGGGCAATCTGGGAAAATGTATTAATTCCATAGATTATTTTACAACTAATGAATTTGGCTTGTTTAGTATGCATGATTTGCTCAGTGGTGCTGTTTATCCTCCTCAAATGAGGAGTTTGACCATGAAGACCGAGCTAGTGGCAGTGAAGGCCATGCTGAGGGCAGACAAATGAAAGTGAGCCGGAGCGGAGTTACACAGGTCAGCAGAGCAGCACGTCTTCATCATCTGGTACACCTTGGTGCTTGAGTTGGACAGGAAATTCACCTGTTCAGTTATGTTGCATTTGGACACTTCAAGACATCCTTTCATCTTAATATCCACTAATCCACCTAAATAGAGATGCAAGAAAAACAGATTAAGCTTTAAAAACTCATACAACTAAAGGTGTCCAACAGCTCTTGAAGAGCATAAACTTACCAGCTTTCCCTATCCCGCTGAAGCACTGCTGTCCGGCATCACACGTCTTTTTGCTTGTAATGCAGAGATTCCAGACACCCAGATTACACTCATAACACTGCAGTGCCTGACCTGAGACACAAAAATAAATTTAAACTTTCAGAAACATGAAATGCATTAAAAAAAAAAGTATAGAAGTTTCTACAGATTAAAGAGTAATATGGCCTGTTTCAGTGGACGGGCAAGAGCATTATTGCATTGCATGTTTCTCAAATGGATCAAATAAGGAACATGGGTAAAATTTTCAACATTTCCCATCAACCCTTTCTCCTCTTAATGTGTGCTCTAAATTCTGGTAAGTGTGTGAGACATGTGAAACACCTGAAATGCTGAAAAACTACAATAAAACCTTGCTGTACTGGTCGGTGGTAGAGGGTGACACGGGAGTGGATTTTAAATCTCTCCGTCCCACTACAGTAAAAAAAAATCCCATCCCGTCCCAATCCCATGAAAATACTGGAGGAAAATCCCATCCCGTTTCAATCCCAGAAGAATGACTCCCATTCCCTCCCACTCCTTTGTTGTTGTTTTTTTGACCGGAATCTGTCAGTTAAAGTAAAAAAAAAAAAAAAAAAAATACAGTACAGAACAAAGCATGCTCACTTTAGTTAAATAAAAATTCAAAATGTAGTTTTTTTTTTGGTTATTTTATTGAACTGAAAGCCATCTTAATGCACATTGTGCATTGCGCGCACATTACATTTAATGTAAATTATCCATGCTAACACACACATTTTCTATTTTATTTTATTATTATTATTATTCATTTGAACGTAGACATTTAATTCTCTAGATTTTTTTTCATTCACCGAGTTTCGAAGTTTCTCGGTCATGTGAACTTGTGAAAAATAAAGCAGCAGAAACCGCATCTTGTTTGTCTTAACGTTTCTTAAAAGACACGTGAGAGCACTGGTGCCTCCATCTGTCCTGCTGTGAGAGCTGCTGTTCAGTGTCCACACACACTTCAATAGCGCACAGTTCTGTAGGTTAACATTAGATTGAGCGGCCATGTACAGTTGTTATACCTTTTAGATGAAAAGCTATATTTGAGGTCTATGAATGATAGGTTGGCTTTTGGATGTACTGCCCGATGTAGGCTACTGTATTAGCACATAGACCAGCCATTAACGATCTGTCGTTTACCAGACAGACCAAAGCAAACAGGAGGAGAGCATAAAGAGACAGGGCGAGTAGAATTGAGTTCAAAATGAAAATATAAGTCTACAGGTCATGGTTTATTTATTTAAAAGGTAGGCTATATTGTCGGGTTGTGTGTCTGTCGGCTCTTTCCGTGGAGGACATTGAAGACATCTACCTATTATGTGCCAAATGTTTTCTATGGGTGAAAGATCTGGACTGTAGGCTGACAATTTCAGTACCCAGATCCTTCTTCTACGCAGCCATGATGTTGTAATTGTTGCAGTATGTGGTTTGCATTGTCATGTAGGGAAAATGCAAGGTCTTCCCTGAAAGAGACGACGTGTGGATGAGAGCATATGTTGTTCTAGAACTTGGATATATCTTTCAGCATTGATGGTGACTTTCCAGATGTGTAAGCTGCCCAATGCCTCACACACTCATGCAACCCCATACCATCAGAGATGCAGGCTTCTGAACTGAGTGCTGATAACAACTTGGGTTGTCCTTTTCCTCTTTAGTCCGGATGACATGTCGTCCCAGTTTTCCAAAAAGAACTTCAAATTTTGATTCGTCTGACCACAGAACAGTTTTCCACTTTGCCACAGTCCATTTTAAATGAGCCTTGGCCCAGAGAAAACACCTGCACTTCTGGATCATGTGTAGATATGGCTTTTTTTTTTTGACCTGTAAAGTTTTAGCCAGCAATGGCGAATGGCACGGTGGATTGTGTTCAACGAAAATGTTTTCTGAAAGTGTTCCTGAGCCCATGTTGTGATTTCCATTACAGTAGCATTGTTGTATGTGATGCAGTGCCTTCTAAGAGCCCGAAGATCGCTGGCAACCAGTATGGTTTTCCGGCCATGACCCTTATGCACATAGATTGTTCTGAATCTTTGCACATTAGATGATAATAACTTTAAACTCTTTGCAATTTTTCTCTCTGAGAAACTCCTTTCTGATATCGCTCCACTATTTTTCGCCGCAGCATTGGGGGAATTGGTGATCCTCTGCCCATCTTGACTTCTGAGAGACACTGCCACTCCGTGGGGCTCTTTTTATACCCAATCATATTGCCAATTGACCTAATATGTTGCAAATTGGTCCTTCAGCTGTTCCTTTTAACATTTAACTGTTTACATTTTACTTTTCCAGCCTCTTATTGCTACCTGTCCCAACTTTTTTGGAATGTGTAGCTCTCATGAAATCCAAAATAAGCCAATATTTGGCATGACATTTCAAAATGTCTCACTTTCAACATTTGATATGTTATCTATATTCTATTGTGAATAAAATATAGGTTTATGACATTTGTACATTATTCCATTCCTTTTTTACTCACAATTTGGACAGTATCCCAACTTTTTTTAAGATTTGTATATGGAGCTACAAATCACAAACCAGCAGCACGGCAAACAGGAAGCAGGAATGACACTTTTGTACTTAAACTGTATTGTACACTTTTGTACTTACACGCATGCCTAAACAATGAGAAAATACACATACCCTACAGCAAATGTTTCATATTATATACCCAAGACAGTTACTTCCATGTTCTAATCCCAGTCGCAGTTCATTAATAGGGGTCTGACTTATTCAACAACCAATTAAACAATAGCATTCAAATGGCTTAAAGAAAACACAGGGTAAACAAGGAAAAGAGGCTCATAATTATGTAAAACGTTTATTTGTAACAGTACACAGATGGCCAGCGCTGTCTTCCACTTTCAATACCATGACTGAGTCAAGTCAAGGAACCTTTATTTATATAGCGCTTTAAACAAAATACATTACGTCAAAACAACTGAACAACATTCATTAGGAAAACAGTGTGTCAATAATGCAAAATGATAGTTAAAGGCAGTTCATCATTGAATTCAGTGATGTCATCTCTGTTCAGTTAAATAGTGTCTGTGCATTTATTTGCAATCAAGTCAACGATATCGCTGTAGATGAAGTGACCCCAACTAAGCAAGCCAGAGGCAACAGCGGCAAGGAACCGAAACTCCATCGGCGACAGAATGGAGAAAAAAACCTTGGGAGAAACCAGGCTCAGTTGGGGGGCCAGTTCTCCTCTGACCAGACGAAACCAGTAGTTCAATTCCAGGCTGCAGCAAAGTCAGATTGTGCAGAAGAATCATCTGTTTCCTGTGGTCCTGTGGATGCAATACCCCTTGAGGCAACATGTTCCATGTACAACAAACCAGCTATTAGGCTACTGAAAAGACCAAGATAATAATCAGCTCCAAAAAAAGTGTAGATAAACTCCTAATTTTTTTTCCTTAAGGGAACATAATCGAACCAACAGGGCCCCTTAGTATAATCACTCGCTGTATCATTATATTGAATATTATTTTAAAACCATTTTCCCATGAGCTTGGTTACAAATAATCCCTCAGTTTGACTGAATGAGCTGTCAATTTTCTTTACACTTCTAATCCATCATACCAGTTGGTCTATTTACTGAAATGTTGTGGTGCTGACTAAAGTTGGAAGGGACAACTCCATCACTAAAGGGTTAGTTCACCCAAAAATGAAAATAAGCCCATAAATTACTCATACCTCTTAGGTGTATATGACTTTCTTCTTTCAGACGAATCCAGTAGGAGTTTAATTATAAACTGTCTTTGATCTTTCAAGCTGTTTAATGGCACTCAGCAGGGGATGCAAATGCCCCTAAGGTGACATGGTCGGTTCACTCAGTTTTGCTGAGCATTTTCCTTTTTCATTTACAAATGAAACTAAGTGAATGATTAATTCCTCAATGAACACTATAGTATTTATAATTATGGTCTATTAATTAGCCGTGAGAAACTCATGAGAAATGGATGTTGTTCCCTCAGCATAACATCTTGAGGCCACAACATAATATCACATTCCCATGAGTTCTCTCAAATTAATATCTTGTGGCCACAACATATTATCATGTTATTATGTCGTGGTCACAACAAAACTAAGTTTACCGACCATGTCACCTTAGGGGCACTGTACATGCATCAGTCCAAAAGAAGTGAAATAAAAAGTGCCCATTCTTAATAAAAAGTGTTTCACACTCTCTCTCTCTCTCTCTCTCTCTCTCTCTCACACACACATAAGCACGTTCATGCACACACACACACACACACACACACACACACACACACACATACACACACACACAGACAATACTCAATAACAAATACTTAAACTAATAACAAAACATACTTACAGTAGGTGATTCAGAAGCGCCAGATTGTCATAAAGTTAGAATTACCGATTGTCATAAAGTTAGAATTACCTCCTCTCCTAGGTTCATGAAAAGGACTTTGACTTGAGCTACCTTTGCTTTTGGATCTTCTGTCTCTCAAACTTGACAGAATAATCCGACCACGATGGATCCAGCGAAGGGGGAGTCGTTTTTTTCTGCTGTTGAAATCCAGGGAGTTATGCTGGGCCGTCACGAAGAGGAATTATCTGCTGCCAGTGGCACAGCTGAGAGTTTGGCTGCACAAGTTAATGATCTGTCGTCTCGCCTTCTTCATGCTCACCAGGAATCACCAGTCATTCCAAGTCGTCCATCTCTTCCTGAACCCCGTGTGAACAATCCTTCATGTTATGCCGGTGAGCCGACCGAGTGTAGAGCCTTTCTGACACAGTGTGAGGTGGCTTTGACCCTGCAGCCACAGACTTATGCGGAGGACCGTGACCGCATCGCCTACGTAATTTCATTGCTGACAGGGCGCGCTCGGGAGTGGGGGACCTCTGTCTGGGAGGCTGGGTCTCACTGTTACCACCGTTTTGAGCTCTTTAAGGAGGAGATGATTAAGGACTTCGACCAGTCAGTTTTTGGACGCGAAGCTTCGCGTCTTCTCACCACTATCCGCCAGGGGAGGACAACAGTGGCCGACTTCGCCATAGAGTTTCGCACCCTTTCAACCACTTGCGAATGGAACGAGCCTGCCTTGGTCGCGCGTTTCCTGGAGGGTTTGGATGTGGATTTGAGGGAGGAGCTTTACGCTCGTGGTGCACCGGTCCAGCTCGACCAATTGATTGAACTGGCGATTCGCCTGGATAGATGCTTTGAGCAACGGCGACAGGCTCGTGCTGCTCCTGCCCCTTTCCGTGAGCGCCTGCTGTTATTGCTAGACCTGAGCCAGAACCCATGCAGCTGGGTAGCATTCGTCTCCTGCCAGATGAGAGACAACCTCGCATCTCCAACAGACTGTGCCTTTATTGCGGTGCGGCTGGCCACTTCGCAGCATCGTGTCCAGTAAAAGCCAGAGCTCGCCAGTAGACAGGGGAGTACTGTCTACTGGCGAGCGCTGCTGTAACATCCTCCCCACCCAAGTTCCGGACCACTCTGCCAGCGGTTCTTCGTTGGGCGGGTTCCTCTGTGACATGTCCCGCGTTGATCGACTCGGGATCGGAGGGGAACTTTATTGATGAGAGATGGGCTCAAGAACACAACATCTCTCTGGCGGACCTGAGGGGTAACACCACGTCTTTGCCCTGGATGGTAGTGTACTGTCTAGGGTTCATCGTGTCACCAGTCCGGTGAGTCTCACTATCTCAGGAAACCATCAAGAGACTATTTCTTTCATCCCTCTCACACTCCAGTGCGCGCACACCTGTTTGCGCTCTGTCATCACCTGTTGATCATCGCAATCAGCGCTTTCGCTGCTTTGCGCTCACACCTGTGTCTTGTCTTGTCTAATTACTCTGTCTACTTCTGGCGTTTGTTCTCTCTGTCCTGGGTCAGACTATTGTGTGAGCTATGCCCTCGTATGCATGTCGACTGTAACTCTGTCTTGTCCAGTCTTGTGTAGCAGAATTCGCCTTAGTGTGCCCTGTCTCCTGTTCCCAGCCAGGAAGTGCCTCATCTGGAGTTTCTCTCCGCTCAAGTAGCCCTACACCTGTGCAAGTCCTGTGAGCAAGTATTTTTGTTCGGCGCTGCCCCTCCCGGCAGAGACTCTTCTGTCAAGTTTTTAAGGAGAGTGTTTTTTGTTCCATTTTTCATGCCATCTACCTTCGGCTGTTTTTGTTAATTAATAAAGGACTTTGACTTGAGCTACCTTTGCTTTTGGATCTTCTGTCTCTCCACCTGACACATTTGTGTGACATTACACAAATATTTCCAGATAGTGATGTAGAGATGTTTGGGCATGTTTAAACAAGGTGTTTTAGGAGGGGCTTGGCAGAGTCTTAACCTTGATAAAGAATATCGCTTCAGATTTGAGACTTTAGTCTTTGCAACAGATCTTCTTTATGCACCGAGAGCTTGTAACAATACAAAGAGAAAGGAAAAATTTTAATCGCATCATATGACCCCTTTAACAGGAGCAAAGGAAGCAAAGTTTCCTTATTTAGCAAAAGGAATTCATCTGAAAGAAGATAGTCAAATACACCTAGGATGACTTGAGGGTGAATAATTTATAGGCTAATTTTCATTTTTGAGTGAACTAACCCTTTAACCAAATCTCTGTTAATGGCTAGTACTGAAAATGAAAATGAGTGTTTGTTCTAATGGAGTGCAAATGATGAAGTGTACTTAGTCCTAATGTATGGAAATGTTATGTGCTTTTGGGTGCATGATAACCAGCATTTGCGTAGATTTTTAGCTGAGACCTTCAGTGTTTGTTTTTTTTTCTCCAGTCACCTTTCACCCAAGAAAAGGAGCAAGCACCAAAAAACGAAGTGAGATTACATTACAATATCTAATCCATCCAAGATTTTAAAACTACAAAATATAAAAAATATATATTCTCTCTGTACAACATAAATTAACTTCCTGCTTTATTGTTTCTCCGATCTATTCACTTTACAAAATAACAGCAGAGACGGGGCAGATCTTCAGAGCTGTGGTAAGATACAGTTTTTGTATTATTTTCTAATACAAAAACTGTATTAGAAACCGTATTGGTCTAAAGCCAAACTGACTGCTTCATCAGTGGGTGAATTCTGCCAAGTTCGTTTGCGAGCTGGGTGAGCCTCTCTACCTCAAGTTAACCTGTGTCTCTCTCATAAACAATCACTAGGGAGGGGGGCAATATTTTACAGCAATACACATATAAACCACAGGCTTCTAAATTTAATATGTTCATGACTCACAGATTCACATGTTCCACAATGAATGGAATAATGTGGAACGAAAGTAGTTCATGCATCACACAAATAAACCAACCAGAAATAAGCAACAAATAATCTACAATTATAATTGCTAATCAAAGTCACATTCACAGTGTGCACTTATGAAACATAATTTAGTAGACTTTGACACAAAAATAATACAAAAACTGTTTCTTACCCACAGTGAAATAGAGAACAACTGCAAAGATTCCAAGAAAGACTTTGTTCATGTTTCCTGTTGTATGTGAGCTGAGTTCAAGTAGAGGACCGTTCCAGTCTAGTCGGACAGCTGTGTTCCTCTATATTTATAGATCCACACCCATATGGCGCCACCCATTACACTTCCAAACACAGAAGGTATGGACCACAGCCTTGCAGCTACCTGAGTCTCACAGCTGACTGCAATTGATCTAATTTATGGACAACTATGCCCAGAAAAAAACAAAAACAACAAAGGAAAAAAAAAAGATCAGCAGTCTGGTGCTGAAAATGTAAAATAGCCCTTGATCAGGGTTCCTCAATTAGTTTTCACCGGGGGCTGAATTCTGCCAATGATACCAAGCCAAGGGCCACTGACCTAATATATATATATATATATACATATATATATATATATATATATATATATATATATATATATATTAGGTCCCTTTAACTAATTGTCGGTGCTGGGGCAAACTTTAACACAGTGTGTCCTAACCAGACGTGACTCGATGCGATGCGATAAAAAGTATATTTTCTATGTAGTTTTTGTCCTAACCACCCATGTGACAATAAGCAACATGGAATTCTATTTTAGAAATGGTTTTTATTTTCTGAGATGTCAACGCAAAAACAACATATAAAATATGACAGTGATTATGAGATTATAATAAATCATTATGTTCTTTATTCATTTTTGAATGTGTCTAATGTGAGTTTAAATATTATTTTGTGTAATCTTCATAGCAATAGTGAGATATTTTTCCTTAAATCTTGAAAATAAAATTATGCTAAAGAAAACTTACATTAAAACTGTGAACTCACTGTGAACCAATATCCTTAACAAAGACGGTAACTTATCACTCACTCACTCACTCAAAACTGTTCAGTTCATTCACATTTGAATCATCTACATTCACTGTCCACTTTACTTTACTTAACACTCACCATGTTTTTGCTGTCACATCGTAGATCTACACTGGACATGACAAAGCATTCATGTGATTGGGCTAGTCAACTCTACAAAAGACTAATGGTGAGCAACAGCTCCAGTGGTGTAGATGGTAAATCGTGTGCCATAACCATTTTGATGCTATCGACCTGAGTTCGAATTTGCCTTTTGCCGAACTTTTTTTTCTCCCTTTTCAAATCTCATATTGCATCGAAAAGGCATTTATTTTCAATAAAAATGGAGGAGATAAATTGAAAAGGTGAAAATAAAATATCAGATAGGTGTAGGGAGGGCTTTACTGTTCCAATAAGGTGGATTACATTTTTTAAAAAGAACTAGAATTAAAATTATAATTTTCACTCAATATGTTATTATTGCATACTGTATAATTTGCTACAATATTGTGGTGCAGATAATTGCCACAATTTGACCTAACTAGTATAAATAGCAAAATCCTGCTATTGTATAGTGTAAATGGAATTAACACTTGGTGTAAAGCAGGGGTGTCAAACTCAGTTCTTGAAAGGGCTGCAGCCCTGCAAAGTTTAGTTATAGCCCTGCTCCAACACAAAAAAACTTGGGCTGCATGAGAAAACTCTAAAATGCTGCCTTCGGAGTCAGCATTCCCAGACAAGAAGGCATCAAGGCACGTTCGAATCCAAATTCTGCTTTACTTTCTGTCTCCGGAGGTAAAATCTCCCCCACTAAAAAAAACATCCTTTCATCCTAACATAAATATTTTCCACCCTGACTTCAGCTGTTTACAGGAATATGGCCCTGTGTCTCTAATAATCTCTAACAAATCTAACAGCAACTGTATCATATTGTTGTTACTTCTGCTCAAATAGCGTTATTAAAACTGCAGCTAACACCACCACGGCGGCACCTCAGGTGGATGATCCCGCAGCTAACCACAGCACCACGGCAGCGCCTCAGCAGACGAGCCCGCAACTAACAACAGCACCACCATGGCAGTGCCTCAGGGGCTGAGCCCGCAACTAACAACAGCACCACCACGGTGGCGCCTCAGCAGACGAGCCCACAGCTAACAGTATCACCACGGCAGTGCCTCAGGTGGACGAGCCTGCAGCTAACAACTGCACCACTAACTTCTTCAGGCTAGATCAGTCAGTGTGAATGCGCAGCCTAAGACCACTGACTGTTTCTAAAGCAACGGGACGCTTCTAATGGCAGCTGCAGTGACGCGCTGACTTACTGTTCGGTTCTTTCATTCAGAAGGTGGGGCTTCCTGTGATTGAGCGACCTTATTGAGCATTAAATATATTATATATATTTACTCACACAGACCAGCCAGTCTCCTTCAACCTCAAATTCTATTTCCAAAATCTCTATCCATTCTCCTCCTCCCTCCCTCCCTCCCTCCCTCCCTTCCTCCCTGCATCTTGCAACACACCTCACTCACAAACATCCTTCCATCCAAACATTCCCTCTTCCACCCTTCCTTCAGCCTGCTCTACCCTCTCTTTACTTCCCAATCTCCCCCTACCTCCTCCTCCTCCTATATCCTCTTATCCTTGACCCCCCCCCCCCCCTCCCCCACTCAAAGACATCCTTTTATACCAACATTCATTCTTCCACCCTTCTTTGAGCCATTGTCAGGGCTGCTTCTCATCTAAAGCCTGGTTTATACTTGACGCGTCCACAGGAGCGCGAAGGTGCGCGCTGCAAAAATGACGTCATTGCGGTGTGGGCGGTCCTGCGCGTTGGGTTCGCAAGACCCAATTTCGCCTGGCGGTGTGCGCGACATTTTTTGTAACAACGCGCGCGGCGCCGCATCCGAAGATGAACGACTTCGAAGCGACTTTGTCCGAGCTGGTTCGTCTGTACCAGCATATTTATGATCCCTCCATGCTGCATTAATAAACTTCTTTTATATTACTTTCAGCAATTAATAATACAAACTCAGTTACTGTGAACTAATATTAACAAACTATAAAAATTGTATTTTCATTAACATTGCCAAAGAATAAAAGGTAACGCATGTCTACAGTGGTCAACATTTGAAGTGGATCTGAAGTTTATCAAAGTTGTCCAAAGACAACAACAGGTATTGGTCATAATTCATGTATAACTTTGATGAAAGGTTTTGCTCCACTTCAAATGTTGACTACTGTACACTAAATGACATTACATTTACGAGATGCTAAATATCAAAAGAGTTCTATGTATATCTTCTCAACATCATATTTTGTTCTCATTTCAAATCAGTGATTGGTCTATGAGCATATTGATACTGTTTATATAACAAGAATGAAAACACACCTTCTGCGTTACATTTTTTTGTTTTATTACAAACGTTGTAATAGCATATACATGTAAATAGAAAATAGGTATTGTGAAACACAAAACAAACACAAGACAACATCAACACTGTTCAATTACTTTGTTGCTAGTTTGCAACTTCACTGTAGACAGCCCCTTCTGACGACAGAGTCCTGCCAAGGTACAAGTCCCTGTTCTGTGTTAAAAAATGACTTCAGGTCATTTCTCACTGCAACTGCAGCCCGGGATGCTCGTGCAGATGACATTCTTCCTGCTGCAATCAAGCCGTTGTCTCCAGACACAAACCTTCTCCATTCTCCGGCCATCTGTTCCCCCGTTGCTGTGGTACCATCTGCAAAATTGGGTGGAATGTACTTGGATGCAGTAGATGTTGCAGCATCAGTGAGGGTTAACATATTGTGAAGAGCCACACAAGCCTTCACAACATCCACAGCTTTCTCAGGATGAAATTCCATTGGCCATCCAAGAATCCTCCAGCGAGCAGCAAGGATACCAAAAGTGTTCTCGATGACTCGCCTGGCCCGTGAGTGTCTGTAATTGTAAACTTTACGAGCATCATCCAAGTTAACACCTGTAAAACAAACAAGAGCACAGATTAAAGATAATGTTCTTTCTTGCATTTTTCATATCAAATACATGTTATATTAATTTATGGCACAATTTGATTTTGTTTTTACCTGGATATGGGCGCACCAGGTTCACATGGAGTGGAAACGCAGCATCTCCCAGGAACACATGTGGCAGTTTGATGTTGGTGTCCGGCAGGTTTTCAGGCTGTGGGAGTTCAAGAGTGCTGTTAAGAAGTCTGGAACCAAAAATACTGTCCTTGAAAATTCCACCATCACTTTCACATCCATACGAGCCAATGTCCACCATGGTGAAACGATACTTGGCATCACAGACTGCCATTAGAACAATGGAGTGGGTTCCTTTATAGTTGAAAAAGTCACTTCCAGCATTTGGGGGTGCCTTGATTAGGACGTGTTTCCCATCCACACACCCCAAACAGTTGGGAAAGTTCCACACTCTCCAAAATTCATTCTTGATGTCAAGCCACTCGTTGCCTTTTGGTAGCGAGACAAAATCACCTTTTAAAGCAGTCCATATTGCTTGGCAGACCTCACTCACTATCACTGAGACTGTGGTCGATCCCAATTTGTAGCTGGAGGCAACACATTTTTGGGAACTTCCAGATGAAAGTATGCGAAGCGTGACAGCCAGTCTCTCTTGCATACTTACTGGGCTACTGTGGGTTCTTTTATGGTCCAAATAAGGTTTGATACGGTGTAGCAAATCGTCGAACCGCTGAGCAGACATTCGAAAGTAGCCAAAGTGCATTTGCTCGTCCACTGCACGCATTTCTTTGATAAGCGCACTGTACTCTCCATCTCTTTGCCGAGTGGTGTTTAAAGGGCGGACATACCATCTTCTTCTCCTCCTTTGTCTTTTA
Source organism: Carassius carassius (assembly GCF_963082965.1). NCBI lineage: Eukaryota > Metazoa > Chordata > Actinopteri > Cypriniformes > Cyprinidae > Carassius > Carassius carassius. The sequence goes on from NC_081779.1 coordinate 31,132,585, forward strand.
GTTAACAAACACAACAACTCTTCTTCAGCATTCAGCACGTCCAGAGCCAGAGGCGCCATGTTCTCAGTGTTGTTGTTCCGGCAAACTACTTCTTCGCCGCCGATTCCAGGTGGTTTAGAGGAGAATTACTCCGAGTCGCCCCCTGTCGGTTAAAAAAATAGTACAACGGCGAGCGCGTCAAGTATAAACGCCTCGTCCGTTTGCGGAGGTGCGTGCGCAGTCTGCGGAGACTCGCGCTGCGGAGCCAGGCGAAAGTATAAACAAGGCTTAACTGCAGGCACCTTCACACCTGCGCATTCTGTGTCGGAGCCATGTGAGAAACTCCTGCTCTCATAACCCCATGACACCAGCAGACTGACTTGCAAAGCACCTCCTCACTCTTATAAACAACCTAAAATAGTTGACAGGCCACTAGAAGAAGCGGCTGAATTAAATCAACTTATCAACTTCTAAACTCAACTTAAATCAACTTCTCTCCACGACACTGGCATTCCAACCATTAACCATAACATCACAACCACAGAATACTCATTCACTTAGCAAGCCACGGAGCTTGGCTGGGCAAAGCCGAAACCACTAAGGCCAAGTCTTGCCTATCCATCAAGAATCCGGATGAGGCTTCTGGGAAGGTGCCATTTATTCATCGTGAGCCACATTCGATTGCAGAAGCAGCCCTAGGATGTTAGTCTCTCTTTCCGAAGCTACAATGGATTCTTACTAACAACCACGTTCTTCACATCCTCGAACACTTCAGATAGTTGCACCTTCATCTGCGCCACCATAATGAGGATATCCACACCAGTCTACGTTTTCACTTAACTCTGCCTTCCATTATCAGACTAGAAACCTCAAAGCCTCACACTTCATCTGAGCTAGACAGATGTACTAAGCATCAGCTACCAGGACTTCTAGGCCACCTTAACAATGCCATCCAGATAATACCTCAAGGGTAATCCTTCACGTCAGACATTCTGTCAAAAGCAGAAACCTTCCATTCCCCTATTAGATAAATGTGCCTCCGGCAACAAATACAACAACATTTTGTTACATAATATCTACATCTCTCATCCCGGCTGCATCCAACTGTATACTGATGCAACACCCTAAATAGACTTCTGAGGTCTAAGGGTATTTTTGGGGCCTGGAGAAGTTTTGTCATGGCCTGACATCTGTGTTTTTTCAGTTGCTTATAAACATCTAAATGGCTAAAGTCTTATCTCACTATAATCAGCACAAACTGGGCTATAATAATATGTGATCAGTATGTATGTACATGATTGTGTTTTTGAGAAAAAAAAATTGTCATGCATTGTTAGTGAAAAACGAAAAATGTTAAATCACTTGAATAATTGGTTCCCGGGACTTTTGAGAACTGGAGCTTGTAGCCCAGAATTTTTCTTTTTAAATGCTGTGAAAATCATCTTGTTAACTCACTCACAGAAAACAATATATTGATTTAAATTTTCTAAGACACTTTTTGTTTGTAAAAGTCATATGCGAGTAGGCGTCAGCTATCATAAATTTCATTGTGATTTACACCCGAGAAGACAAAGACCCACATAATGGCCTGCATAATGAGCTGCATAATGAGCCTTTCAGTCATCTGTGCCACTGAGAGGGAGGAGTTACAAGAAAGAATGTGACGACAAAATAAATGTATAGATTTTATGTTTGTAGTTTATTTAGAATATATTTAATTATCCCACAACATAATTTAATATTCACTTGCGAGTGCAGTTAAACAGTTTATTAGAAACAATCAAAGCTGACATTCAAAGCTGAATTTTTTGCATCATTACTCCACTCAAACAATCCTTCAGAAATCCTTTTAACACTCTTATTTTCTACAAAAAAAAAACATTTATTTCTTATTATTATCATTCTTAATAATAATAATAATAATAATAATATTATTATTATTATTATTATTATTAATGTTGAAAATAGCTGAGAATATGTTTTCAGGTTTTTTGGGATAAATTGAAAGAACAGCATTGTTTGTTACATTTGTTACATTTACATGTATTTGTTACATTTATATTATTTACATCAAGCTTTTAAATGGTATAGTATCAGAATCAGAACCAGAATCAGAATGAGCTTTATTGCCAGGTATGTTTACACATATGAGGAATTTATTTTCGTGACAGAAGCTCCGCAGTGCAACAGAATGACAGCGACAGAAAAAAAAACACATAATAAAATAATAATAATAATAATAAAATACAAATAAGTAGGTAAGGAATGACAATATACATTTCTTTCCTACAGTAGTAGTGTAAATTGTTATTGAAACTTCATAATGTTTCACCTGATTATACATTTAGTCAGGAATTATAGTTTGTCTACTAAATCTACTAAAATATTAAATTATGTGAAAACTAGTACAAGTATATAAATAAATAAAAAGATATGTACTCATGTTTATAATCTCTGCTGAATAAAGCTCTTCATTCTTTTTTTCTGAGGAAATCCAAATCTCAAATCCTGAGGTAATCCACATCGCATGTTTTTGGGGTGAATTATGTCTTATTCGCGAAGCAAACAGTAAAATAAAAAAAAACATGAACAGTCTCGCTGCATTGTTTTCTGTTGTATGGGTGTATTTAAGCTGCGCGCTTCAGTGAAGCATTATAATCTCAAAAGCGCGTTTAGCGCGTGGGCGTGGTTGCATTAGATATAATGAAGGGAGACATGAAAAACGGACATTGCATAGTTTTCATATGGATTACTTTATCACAGAATATTTGTTTTCGGCAGCACTTGTTTAGTTTAAAAGTAGACATGTCAAGGTTTATATAGATATATCTCTCATGTCTCTTCATTGAGTATTCACGGAGTTACAGTTCATTTTAATGACGCATTTCTAAATGAATATCACCGCAGACCAAGGCTGCAGACAGCACACCTTGTTTTCTATCTTTATTTTATAAATGCACAAAGTTTTGTTGTTATTATGTCTTTATACAAAAAAAGTAGACCCTTTACAGATTCGATTGATGAATTACTCTTATCTGCACAATCAAAACTGAAAGTGTAATTTAAGTTCTATTCGGGGTTATCTTGAGAAAATGCCTCATAACGCATATACGTGTTAATCGATTCCAAAGGGTTAATATGATGACTGCTGGATTGATTCTGAACAGCCTCCGGAATTCTGTTCCCACAATCCACAGTCAAGAGCAGTCTCCACAGCATAATGAAACATCCCATAGTCATTACAGCCATCCATTGGGGACTGAATGGTCCGTTTCTACTCATCCGCTCAGACAATGCAGCAGAAGTTGAAACCATAAACAAGAAATTATTATGTTTGGCAGTTATGCAATTCATGTATAGGCATGCTTAATCTCTACTCAACAGCAATTCCTCCTCCGAGCAACTCCTATACCAACTCCTCAATCTCGTAATCGACTCTTCGTCTCATTTCCCATTTCCAGAAGTTAGACCTGACTCCGGAATAAACATGCATCCCTTGCCGGTCATACCACAGATCAAACACCAAACAGGCTTCCCAAGAAGGCATTCTTAATTGCCTTAATCCAAGCATGATCTCCAGAATACCTCTCCGACTGGAACTGTCTCAAAGCTTCCTTTCCCATCAACTGACCCGCTGTCCGTTCACAACTTAATAGTTTAGGCTCATTCCTTCCTTAGATCCCCACGTGCATTTTAAACCTACTTGGGGATCAACTATTCCTTTGAATAACCACTGGCTGCGATTGCCCAGCTTCTCTCTTTCTCAGACATGCGTACTTCTAAAGGCTTTGAAATCAAGAACCTGCGCCAACCATCTAATGCCTGAACTTTTCAGAGTCTGCATCCTCTCCGTATGATCAGGCATTGTGAGCTCACGCTTAACTGAGTTCTTCCCAACTTTGAGGGTCCTCATTGTCTGGCCTAAATATATGCTAGAGACGGTACCCCCACCCTGAGTCTCTCGGAGCCATAAATTCAAGATGCCCTGAACAACCTGACGATCATCCCATTCCCTCGACCCCTTCAACCTATTCCGTCGACCCCTTTATTCTCTTTCTACTCTTCCCCAACTCTTTGTTCAATGAACAGTTTCATAGCTTGTTTGTGGCATGATCCTAGCTAGTCAAATGACAGTAATGTGGTCTGAGGCACCAATGTGGGGGAGGGGGAGGGTTTTGTAGGCTCCTCTCTGTGTGGTGTAAACAAAGACTAAAATGTTATTACCTCATGTTGGAAAGTTAATTTGTCAGTGTATTTTTGGAAACATACTCTTTAAGTCTGCATGGTTGAAATCCCCAGCTATGATGAGAAAAGCATCAGGGTGGGCTGTCTGCTGCTCACTGATGTGCTGCTACAGTTCATTTAGTGTATCGTTCCTGTTGCTGGAGTTCAGAGGAATGTAAACAGCAACAAGCAGTATGGCTGTATATTCCCTCGTTAGATAGAACGGCTGGCACTTAATAATCATAAACTCCACCAGGGGTGAGCAGTGTTTGCAGACCACAACAGTATTGCAGCAATATGCATCATTGATGTAAACACAAAGCCCGCCACCATGGTTTTTCCTCGTCAAGGTCTAGTACCTGCTTCCCAGTGTTGTGCATGAACGCGTTCAATGAACGACGTTCACTGAGCGCGTTCATATTTTCGCCGAACGCTGAACTGAACGAATCACTTTTCATACAATGAACGTGAACGAGAGCGGCGCTCACTCTGGCAGGAATGAACAGCACGTGCAGTTCACGTTCATGCTCATTTGAAAAGTCAGGTTTTACCAGGGCTTAATTTGAGCTGGAACATGTTCCGTCACCTCCGACATTGGATCCGGCACCTCCTGTGTCACTAAAATTAATTGCCTAAATGAAAAAAAAAATTACTGTTTGTGTAGTGTTCAATGTTTGTGACACATGACTTGCGTGTCACAGTGTCTGGGTTGTGTTCCCTGGGTTTCCACTAGGTGTCCTCAGTTCCCACAGTGTTTATCATTTATCACTTCCTGTCTCCTTATTTGGTCACCTTCCTCCTTGTTTAGTTAATTGATTGTTCCCCACCTGTCTCCTGTTTCCCCATCATCCTTTTGTGTATTTATACCTGGTCTGTCTGAGTCTTAGTCACGGAGTCCTTGTTTAATGTTGAGGTTATTTCATGTCCGTCATCTTGCCTTGCCTTGTCTTCGTGTCTTGTATGTTTGGATATTCTGGTTTTGACCCTGCCTGGACTGTTTACCCCTCTGGATTACCCTTTGAATAAATATCATACCCGCACTTGGTTCTCTCTCCTGTGTTCTCTGTAACACCGATCGTGACAGAAGGACTCCGTCACTGCAAGAGCCAGCGGTATGTCGGCTTATGTCTCCTCCCCAGCCACAGTGCGGGAGAGGAGTGGATTTGAAGGAACTCTCCTGGTGGTTTTCCGGGGAACCAGAGGAGGTCGCCGAGGAGGGAGGGGTCGAGAGGATACTCAGCACCGCTCTCAACCAGGGCCGCCCTTCGACCCGGGGCTCGTGTGGGATGGATTAGAGCCACCGTCTCACCATGGCGGACGGAGAGGAGAGAGGAAGCGCACGTCCGCCACAGTGGCGTCACTGCCCATGATGGCCGCTAGTCCAGCGCCACGAGGCAGGATGGACACCAACACAGCACCACAACCCAAGGCGATCACGAGTCCAGCGCCACGGTGCAAGATGGCCGCCAGCTCAGCGCCAACGCCCAAGAGGGCCGCTGACTCATTCTTGGACTATTTCGCTACGCTGTCCAAGATCCTAGAGATTCCCAAGATGGTTGACGTCATGGCTGCTGAGCCAGCGCCACAGCACAAGATGGCTGCCAGCCCAGAGCCACAGCACAAGATGGCTGCCAGCCCAGAGCCACAGCACAAGATGGCCGCCAGCCCAGAGCCACAGCACAAGATGGCTGCCAGCCCAGAGCCACAGCACAAGATGGCCGCCAGCCCAGAGCCACAGCACAAGATGGCCGCCAGCCCAGCGCCACAGCACAAGATGGCCGCCAGCCCAGCGCCACAGCACAAGATGGCCGCCAGCTTGCAACCACAGCACAAGATGGCCGACTCAACGCCTGAGTCTCCAGACAAGGTGTCACCGACTCGCCAACATAGAGGGCGGAGGAGGAGGAGACAGGCATCTACCGTTCCTCAAAGCCCAGAGGACGTTCCCGAGGCGGTGCCCGATGCTGTTCCGGAGACCGAGGCGGTGCCCGATGCTGTTCCGGAGACCGAGGCGGTGCCCGATGCTGTTCCGGAGGCCGAGGCGGTGCCCGATGCTGTTCCGGAGGCCGAGGCGGCGCCCGATGCTGTTCCGGAGGCCGAGGCGGCGCCCGATGCTGTTCCGGAGGCCGGGGCGGTGCCCGATGCTGTTCCGGAGGCCGAGGCGGTGCACGATGCTGTTCCGGAGGCCGAGGCGGTGCCCGATGCTGTTCCGGAGGCCGAGGCGGTGCCCGATGCCGAGGCAGTGCCCGATGCTGTTTCGGAGGCCGAGGCGGTGCCCGATGCCGAGGCGGTGCCCGATGCTGTTCCGGAGGCCGAGGCGGTGCCCGATGCCGAGGTGGAGGCCATTCCCGATGCGGTGTCCGAGGCCGCTCCCGATGCGGTGCCCGAGACTGCTCCCAAGGCCGTGACCGAGGCAGTGCCCGAGTCCGTTCCAGAGGCGGTGCCCGAGGCCGAGGCGTCTCAAGTCTCCACAGGCAGTCCAGAGTCGAGTCAGGTTCCAGTTGACCCTCCAGAGGCGAGTCAGGGGCCAGTGAACTCTCCAGAGTCGAGTCAGGTGCCAGTGACCTCTCCAGAGTCAGGGCTAGTCACCGCTGGTCCTCCGGAGTCAGGGCTAGTCACCGATGGTCCTCCGGAGTCAGGGCCAGTCACCGCTGGTCCTCCGGAGTCAGGGCCAGTCACCGCTGGTCCTCCGGAGTCAGGGCCAGTCACCGATGACCTTCCGGAGTCAGGGCCAGTCACCGATGACCTTCCGGAGTCAGGGCCAGTCACCGTTGAACTTTCAGAGTCAAGTCAAGTCACTGGGTGGTCTGCTGCTCCACCCTGTTGGACTCCGGCATCGACCACAGGGGCGTGGTGGTCATCTGCTCCACCCTGGATGACTCTGGCCTTGACCACAAGGGTGTGGTGGTCTTCTGCTCCGCCCTGGGGGGCTTCCGCTCTGACCACACGGACGTGGTGGTCTTCTGCTCCGCCCTGGGGGGCTTCCGCTCTGACCACACGGACGTGGTGGTCTTCTGCTCCGCCCTGGGGGGCGTTTGCCCTGACTACACGGTTGTGGTGGTCTTCCGCTCCGCCCTGGAGGACTCTGGCCTTGACCACAAGGGTGTGGTGGTCTTCTGCTCCGCCCTGGGGGCTTCATGTTGTTTTTTTTTCCTTTTGTTTTTGTGTTAATGTCGGTCCCTGTTCCTTTCTGTTAGTCTGGCCCTCTGTCCCTCCCCCTGAGCCTCCACCTGTCCGCCTCCCTCCTGGTCTCTGTTTTGTGTCTGTCTTGGAGCGTCTGGGAGCCGCTCCTTAGAAAGGGGGTACTGTCACAGTGTCAGGGTTGTGTTCCCTGGGTTTCCACTAGGTGTCCTCAGTTCCCACAGTGTTTATCATTTATCACTTCCTGTCTCATTATTTGGTCACCTTCCTCCTTGTTTAGTTAATTGATTGTTCCCCACCTGTCTCCTGTTTCCCCATCATCCTTTTGTGTATTTATACCTGGTCTGTCTGAGTCTTAGTCACAGAGTCCTTGTTTAATGTTGAGGTTATTTCATGTCCGTCATCTTGCCTTGCCTTGTCTTCGTGTCTTGTATGTTTGGATATTCTGGTTTTGACCCTGCCTGGACTGTTTACCCCTCTGGACTACCCTTTGAATAAATATCATACCCGCACTTGGTTCTCTCTCCTGTGTTCTCTGTAACACCGATCGTGACATTGCGTGCTTGTTGTACTAGTTGAGATTGCTGTTAGCCTCGATCGTTCCACGCAGGGGGAAAATGTCAAAAAGACAGGAAACTTTGCTTAACTTTTTCAAATACGCTGGACAGTCAGATCCCAAACAAGCAAAAATAGTTTCCGCTGATCAAAAAGGAGACCACGGTGGACACAGTAGCCTAGTATCGATATCTCGTTATTTCGACATAATAAGGGGACATTCTAATCTGCATTAATCCACATTAAGCTTTCTTATAATGGTTTTCTATGGGAGGAAAATGCTTAACCGTTCATATTATGGGCTCATCTGATTTTTTGTATATAGCATAGCCTATTTGTTAGGATTTTAGTATCATAATGATTAGGCTAATAAATGCACGCACAATTATCCGTGAACTTGATTTGAACAAATGCCTTTCAACTTGTGTGTGCAAAATTCAGAATTAAATTAATGTGCAGAAATGTGTACAAATAGAGAGTAGGCTATGTAGGCATACTATACTGTTGTAGCCATTAACAAAAGCGCGTTTCATATTTGTTAAAATATTATAATGTTATTTTTTTTTCCATTTATGTTGATTTATGAAAAGTGAACAGCACGACCGAGTAAGATAGGATGCGCAATATGAGACATGGAGCGGGTCAGACATGATTTTGACCGTTGAAGTTGAAGTTGTTATAGAAAGCCTTTCTTTAAAGTGAATTTCGTTTTGTATATATTTAACAAATGAACGTGAACTAGTTCGTTTTTAGATATGTGAACTTAGTTCATTTAAAAAAAAATTAACTATGAACATGAACTAGTTCATTATCATCTGTGTGAACTGAACTTTGAGCTAGTTCTTTTTAAGTATGAACTGGCACAACACTGCTGCTTCCTTTACCTCTGTCATCTGGCAGCCCCACTGCTCGCTTTCAGCCCACCATCAATGCAGTACGAGCCCCATGGGACTGCCTTCCTCCAGTGTCGCCGAAGTAGGAGTATCCCTCATCTGGGGTGGTGCCACTCTTCTGTCTAGAAGTATGGCACATAGTCTTAGAGTTTGCACTTGACTAACTGGTGCCCAGGTCTAGAAGCAGACAAACTGGCTAAACCAACCGTCTGCTAGCTGCCTGACATCACAGAAATCAGTTAATTCCCAGCACATAGAGACTATTTCACCTAGATATCACACTATAGAAACTGTTTCTGTTCCCTGAACTAGAAAATACAAAAAACATCCACACCAATTTAAGAGTAACAATTTAATTGAGGTTCAACAAATAAAAAAACAGACGCAATACGAATAAACAAATGATAAATCTTGGCTTATAGAATATATAGTCCATTTAAACGAATGCATTTTTTGTAAATTATATGATCACTGATCATAAAATAGATGTGCTCTGTTTGACAGAAACCTGGCTAAAACATGATTATTACATTATTTTAAATGAGTCTACCTCCAAAGATTACTGTGATAAACATGAGTCACGTCCAAAAGGTAAAGATGTTTTCAGTATTTCTCAGAGGGCGGGCTTCAAGTAAAACCCATATGAAGTAATGATGTTTAATATAACATTATCCAGAGAAAAAAATTATAAACCCCCTTTGATATTTGTACTGGCTACTGTATACAGGCAAGCAGAGCATTATACAGACTTTATTAAAGAGTTTGCTGATTTTATATCCGAGTTAGTGCTGGCTGCAGATAAAGTTTTAATTGTTGGTGATTTTAATATCCATGTTGATAATGAAAAAGATGCATTGGGATCAGCATTCATAGACATTCTGAACTTTGTTGGATTTAGACAACACATGTCAGGACCTACTCATTGTCAAATTCATACTCTAGATTTAATACAGTCACATGGAATTGATGTTGATGGTGTTGAAATTATGCAGCCAAGCAATGATATCTCAGATCCTTATTTAGTCTTGTGCAAGCTTCATTTAGCTAAAACTGTAAATTCTACTTCATGTTAAAAGTATGGTATAATCATTACTTCTACCACAAAAAGCTGCTTTTTAGATACAGCTGCTCCTTTACGCTTAAGGAAGGTTAAAGAAAACAGTTTGACACCATGGTATAATGAGCATACTCGCACCCTAAAGAGAGCATCCCGGAAAATAGAACGCAGCTGGTGGAAAACAAAACTAGAAGTATTTCGTATTGCTTGGCGGGAAAGTACTCTATCCTACAAAAAGCATTAAAAACTGGTAGATCTGATTACTTTTCGTCTCTTTTAGAAAAAAATTAAATAAATAAAAAAATTACCCCAGGTATTTATTTAATACAGTGGCTAAATTAATGAAAAATAAAGCATCAACAAGTGTATCTGAATGTATCAACTAACATGTATGTTAGACCCTATACCATCTAAGCTCCTAAAAGAGGTGCTTCCAGAAGTCATAGATCCTCTTCTGACTATTATTAATTCATAACTGTCATTAGGATTTGTCCCCAAAGAACTACAGAATGATCTTGAATCTCCCTTTTCTGTCCAAGATACGAGAAAAGGTAAAATCCTTACAATTATATTCCTTCTTAGAGAAAAATGGTATCTGTGTAGATTTCCAGTCAGGATTTAGACTGTATCATAGTACTGAGACTACTTTAATTAGAGTTACAAATGCCCTGCTCTTATCATCTGATCGTGGTTGTATCTCTCTATTAGTGATATTAGATCTTAGCACTGCGATTCTTTTTCATCATTTAGGAAACTTGGTGTGCTATTTGATAGCAATCTTTTCTTAGAAAGCCACGTTTCTAGCATTTTTAAAACTGCATTTTCCATCTCAAAAATATATCTAAATGACGACCTATGCTCTCAATGTCAAATGCAGAAATGTTAATCCGTGCGTTTATGACCTCAAGGTTAGATTATTGTAATGCTTTATTGGGTGGTTGTTCTGCACGCTTAGTAAACAAACTACAGCTAGTCCAAAATGCAGCAGCAAGAGTTCTTACTAGAACCAGGAAGTATGACCATATTAGCCCGGTCCTGTCAACACTGCACTGGCTCCCTATCAAACATCATATAGATTTTAAAATATTGCTTATTACTTTTAAAGTCCTGAATGGTTTAGCACCTCAGTATTTGAATGAGCTCTTGTTACTTTATAACCCTTCACGTCCGCTGCGTTCTCAAAACTCTGGCAATTTGATAAAACCTAGAATATCAAAATCAACTGTTATTAGAAGAATGGCATATATGCTAATATTAGTCTGTTTCTCTCTTATTCCAAGGTAACTGTAGCCACCATATGCAGTACGTATCCAGACAAGATGGTGGATCAGCACATAGAGAGGACCTCTACAGCCCCGAAAGTCAGCAGAGACCAGGACAAATATGTTCACTTGATCCAAGATGGTAAATTATCCATGATAGCAGCGCGGTCGGACACAGCAGATACTCTGGGTCCCAAAAATATTTTTTAATGTCTGTTTTATGTCTATTTTCGGTCTGTTCTTATGTCTCATCTCCTCGTCTTCGAACAGTCTAACCTTCCAGTCCTCATCATCCAAAATCATCAGATAAACACATCTATGATCGACAGAGCCTTCTGGAAATCGGCAGTGTGTACAAACATCAGCTTTCGCTGGTGACTACTGAGAAGTTACGAGGCCTCTGTCTGCTGAAGCTGAACCTCGGGACCATGGCCTCACCTACTGACATGCTACGTGCACAAAACGGTGATGCCGGCAGTGTGAGAGGGAACAGAAATGCAGCAAGCGTGAAGGTACACAAGCTTGGCTAAGGGCTAACCACACTAGACCAGTGATTCCATCACTCTCAAACGTTCGCTCTCTGGAAAATAAACTGGACTTAACTCAACTCAGTCGGTCTACACAGCATGAGACAAGAGATTGTTATGTGTTTGTGTTCACTGAAACATGACTAAATGACAATATCCCGGACTCCGCTATTCAGGTGCATGGGTTAACCTGCTACCGAGCGGACAGGGATACAGCACTCTCTGGTAAGACTGGCAGAGGTGGCTTGTGTGTGTATGTCAACAAAGAGTGGTGTAACAGTGCTGTGGTAGTGACAAAACACTGTTCCTCACTGTTGTTTGTAAAGTGTTGACTATTATATCTGCAGCAGTAGTTCAAGGCCATTGTTATTGTCACAGTTTACATTCCCCCATGTGCAAATATTGCCAAGGATACACTTCACACGCTGTACAGTGCCATCAGCGAACAACAAACAAATAACTCAGAAGGCTTTTTCATAATAGCCGGTGACTTCAACCACGCAAACTTATAGATTGTTTTACCAAAGTTCTACTAACATGTGAACTTTGCAACAAGGGGAAAAACACACATATTGGACTTACACAACAGAAAAGGATACATACAAGGCTGTACCCCACCCCACCTCAGGTACTCACTTCTCACCTCTCTGTTGTGCTAATTATATCATAAAGACTTCTTCTGAAACTCGCCAAACTGGTTCAAAAACTCATCACAATTTGTCCAGATGATGCTACCTCAACACTACAGGACTATTTCAGTGCACAGACTGGAACATGTTTAAAAAGGAAGCCACCTACAACAACAACAACCACACAGACCTGCAGGAGTACGTACACTGAAACTGTGAGTGCTTATATCAAAAAGTGTATTGATAATGTGACAGTCAGCAAGATCTTCACAACACATGCAAACCAGAAGTTGTAGATGACAGCAGAGGTTCATGGGCTGCTAAAGACCAGAGATTAAGCATTCGGATCAGGAGATAAAGCAGCCCTCAAAACAGCAAGAGCCAATCTGGCCTGTGGCATCAAAAATGCAGAACGGTCATATGCTCAAAAAAATCAACAAACATTTCACAGACAGCAGAGACACACAGAGCCGGTGACAAGCCATTCAGACCATCACTGACTACAAGTCCCCACCACAGGCCTTTGATAATGAAACATCCCTCCTGGATGCGCTCAACCACTTTTATTCATGGTTTGAAATGCAGAACGACACACCTGCACAAAAACTGCTCATACCTCCCAATGACCAGGAGTCTGTCTGTCTCCAGCATATGTAAGGAAGACACTATCTAGGATTAACCCATGCAAGGCTGTGTCTCCCGACAACATACCTGGCCGTGTAGTGAGAGACTGTGCTGTACAGCTGACATATGTACTAACAAATATCTTCAAGACCTCGCTGAGCCAGACAGTCGTCCCCATGTCTCAAATCCACAACAATTATATCAGTACCAAAGAAATCACCTGTGTCCTGTCTAGAGTTACATAGCACTAACTCAAATCATGATGAAGTGCTTTGAGAGGTTAGTCATGCACAACATCAAAACCAGCCTCCCCAACACACTCGATCCGCTCCAGTTTGCATACCGTTCAAACCGCTCTACAGACGATGCAATTTCCTCCACGCTCCCCCTGGCTCTTACCCACCTAGAAAATAAAGACTCCTATGATAGAATGCTGTTCATTGACTTAATATTTTAACACATTCAACACAATAATCCCCCAACAGCTCATAAATAAACTAAACCTGCTGGCCTTAACAATTCCCTCTGTAACTGGATCCTTGACTTTCTAACTGGAAGACCTCACTGAGCACAGGTTCTCCACAAGGCAGTGTGCTCAGCCCAATACTCTTCACGCTGCTGATCCATGACTGCACTGCCAAGTTCAGCTCCAATCACATCAAGTTCGTGGATGACACAACAGTGGTAGGTCTCAGCAACAGCAACGAAACGCACTACAGAGAGGAAGTGGCAAAGCTGGCTGAATGGTGTTGCACTCACAACCTGTCCCTCAATGGGGGGAAACAAAGGAGGTTGTGACGTACTTTAGGAGAAACTCCGTTGACCACCCCTCACTGACCATTGACAGTTTGACTATGGAGAGAGTAAGCAGCACCAAATTCCTGGGGATTCACACCACAGAGGATTTCACCTGGAAAAATAAATATAATCCATAAAATAATATAATAGATTTTCAGCAGCTATTGACTTTTCTGTATTAAAGATACAAAACAAAAACCCCAAAAAACAATGCATGTCCACTTCACAGGACCTCCCCCTCACATGCCAAAATCGATTGGCCATTGTGTATAGTTGGGGCTCCTTGCGCCCTTTGCCCCTGCGAAAGTCAGTTCTGCACACTTTCTCTGGCATCAAAGTAAATAAGTTCAGGCCCCTCTACACTGATTCTGATAAGGTCTTCTGCAGTGTCTGAGTGAAGATTTGCTCTTAGGTCTGATTTAATTCTTTTCTGTGTAAAGAAACCTCTCTCACAGACAGCAGCAGAAATAGGGAGTACTAGCTTGATCTGGATCAGGTGTAGGATGTTCTAAAAAAACACACACAAAAAACAGGTATAATAATTATATATATTAAATGTAAGTGTGTGTGTGTGTGTGTGTGTGTGTGTGTGTGTGTCTGTGTGTATAATCTGCTAAAAACAAAACCACTTACCTTATAATCTGAGCAGTATGGCTCAGTGGTTAGCATCACCTCCCAGAGTCCAAGGTAGCTCTTGTCTTTAAAAGACGTGTATATCATCATCTTCATGGCCTGAAATTCTCCATTGGCCAGTTCTGGATTGCGCCCATTCCTGGGATTTTTAATAGACATTTAATATAGCTAATCATATTGTGTTATATTATGTTAACATGAAAACAGTCTGAAGTGGGTGGGTGGGTGTGGTACATATACACCTTCTCAGGACTGTGGAGAATTGCTCCAAGAGAAACTCTACATCCTTCACACCATGGTCCCAGAGCCTATGTTTGTCATCTGGCCAGGCATGGTGGTTGAAAGCATTAAAGGACTGCGCCGCTGTGGTTGTTGGTGTGCATTGTGTTCTTCTCTATCAGCACAAATTAAAGAAATATTCTTAGTTTCAATGAATGCATTATATCAACATAGAAGTTAAAGTGAAAGTGACGTGACATGAAGCCAAGTATGGTGACCCATACTCAGAATTTGTGCTCTGCATTTAACCCATCCAAAGTGCAGTGGGCATCCATTTATGCTGCGGCGCCCGGGGAGCAGTTGGGGTTCGGTGCCTTGCTCAAGGGCACCTAAGTCGTGGTATTGAAGGGGATTAATATGTGGTATTAATATGTGTTAATATGAACACATATTAAGTGTGTCCTTTTGGATGTAATAGCAATTTTATAAACAACTTACCCAGCAGGCTACTGAATCTGTTTCTCAGGTGTTTCACAGTGGACTCACATGTCCTTTCGATTGCTCGATGCAGTCTGGGGGCAGCTTGGCTGATGGATTCGACTTCCACCAGTTTTGCAGCCTCCCTTTTCGAAAGGTTGACTTACTGTATTAAAATAAAATATGAAATAGTAGAACATTCTGTACATTTTACAGTTTATTTCTAATGTTAAACACCAGATCACCTAAATATACTTGAAACTTGAACTCCTGTCTTTCATTGTCCTGATTCTGGTGGTGCTGCTCTTGCATGGCAGAACAGAAGGTGCTTAGTTTTCCACAAGGTTAGGGTTGGGCTGCCAAGGCTTCTATGGTGACTAAAAGGTTTTCACTGACAACCTGGCACACAATCATTTGTTTAGCATGTATTTCATCCAACCCCTCTATTACCCAACCCTTACTTGAGGTAGGATGATATCATTTCTCTGCAAAAGTAGGCTGAACTGACTAATATAAGAGAAAAGGTCTGCCAGTAAATGGCAGAATGCCACAAAAGTCCCGTCCTCCATAGTGAGTTTGATCTGCAATGTAACGTAAACACACAGATCAACCACATTATTAATCATTCCTGCCTATGTAAAAAATTACTTAATAATCATTCTGATATTATAAAATAATGAAACACTTCACTTGCTTCACACCATGTGAAAAGTATTACCTTTTTGGCTCCTCCAGCCATTTCCGCATTGGCTGAGGCACCTGTCATGGTGGTCCACATGCAAATAAACAGCAGTAAACTGTCCTGGACTTTGGAGAGCACAGTCTTTTCCTTGTTTGAGGAATGTTTCCAGAGACCTGGGGCCTCATGTACAAAGACTTGCGTTGAATTCATACTAAAACATTGCTTACGGTCAAAGCTGTAAATGTGCGTACGCACAAAAAAAATCAGATGTAATAATCTCTGCGTACGCAGCATTCCACATACATTTTCTTTGTACATCCCAATTAACGCGAAATTGAGCGCACATGCACGAGCACAACCCCACACCCTGTCTCCTCCCTCAATTAAATTAATTTAAATATGGTAATTAGTCTAATTTGGCAAAAGAAACCTGCTAGAACATGGCTAAAGCAAGCAAGAAACGAAATTTCACTGAAAATGAATTAGAGGTCCTACTAACAGAGGTAGAAACAAGAAAAAATATTTTATTTGGAACTTTGTCCTCTGGAATTAATAATAAAAGAAAGAAAAAAGAGTGGGAGAGTTTGTCTGATGCCGTCAACGTGGTGGGATCTGAGAGTCGCACCGTAAATGAACTGAAGAAGAAATGGTCTGACATAAAGGTGGAAGTTAAGTGGAGAACTGCTGCGCACCGACAAAGTGTGGGCAGAACAGGCGGTGGTACAGGGGCAGATGAACTCGCACCCTTTGATCAGAGAGTTGCGTCTATTGTAGGAGACACGTTAATCTCTGGAATCGTATCCGTTGATGTGGGAGACTCGGATATACTACAGGACTGCCAGCAAGGTGACTAATTTAAAATTTATTTCCTTAACTTTGATACATAGCCTACCAGCCACCATTTAATTTTAAAATGCAATGTAGTAATGTACCCATTAATAAGGAACAGACTCAAATACAGTTAACATGTGCCTGTGTTTATTTGGACTTAGGAACCGCAGGAACAACACCAGAAACGTCCACTGGCACGCACTCAGAGTCCGCACCACCCGAGCAGCCAGAGCCCATTCAGTCCAGCGTCTCCGGTGTCTCTAATGCTCCCCCCAGTGCTGAACCCCGTCCATCTGGTCGCGTCTTGACTCATGCTGTTCTGGAGTCACAGCAACAAATTGTTAGGGCCATTGAAGAAATGAACAGTCACTTAAAAAATGTCACTGACGCACTTACAGAAATAAGCCATTCATTAAAAGAATTGGTCAAAAAATAAAAGTATTTTTGTCTGAGTACCATTTATATTGTCGCAATTACACGTTGACGGGCCTGAATGGCTTGTTGATTGTGCTGCACATATACTGGTCCTGGGTCAGGGTCATCTAGCGGTGCCCCCACCTCACCAAGGTGTGCAGCACTCCAAAGGCCAGTATGATGCGGCAAACCTTGTCAGGGCGGTATAACAGCATCCCCCCGGTCCTGTCAAGGCAGCGCCACCGACTTTTCAGCTGCCCAATCGCCCGCTCCACAACTGACCGAGTGCGAGAATGGGCATCATTGTATCTGCGCTCTCGGTCAGTTTGTGGGTTGGTGAGGGGGGTTAACAGCCACGTCTTTAGTGGATAACCACTGTCTCCTGATGGGCAGTTGAATAATCATACACAAACATTAAACTTTTAGATAGAACCATACATTTAAATGCATAACTTACCAAGTAGCCACCCATCGCGCACCCTGCCAGCTTGGAGTCTCATCCCAACCATGCTGTTTGTAAGGATAAATGAATCATGGGTTGACCCAGGCCACTTTGCCACAATATTTGTTAGGCGCATTTGTGCATCACATATAATCTGCACATTTATTGAATGAAAATGTTTCCGATTCACATATGCAAATTCTTCAGATGGCGCCTTTATAGCAATATGTGTGCAGTCGATCGCTCCGATTACATTATGAAAACCGGCTATCGCTGCAAATTGCGCTTTAATGTTTGGCTGGTCACCTGCATCGTATGGGAACGTTATGTACCGGGTAGACAAGCGGATGATCCTGTCCCATACAGCTGGCATTACACGGCTCAAACACGACTGGCTTATACCTGAGCGGTCTGCTAGTTCTCTTTGGAAAGAACCAGTTGCCAGGAAACCAAGTGTAGTAAGCACCTGTAAAGGAACGGGTAATGCGTGGCTCCTCACTGTCTCTCTTTCCAAATTCGGACCCAACTCAGCGCAGAGCTCCAAGAGTATAGCCCTTGGAAATCTGAAACGGCTGATAAGCCAGTCATCATCGTGGGCCAGAAAATCATTCTGGTCCCTAAAAACTCGTTCTCTCCGGATTCGTCCATTGAAAATATCCTCTAATAAAGCCAACACTGCCATTGCTAGACGGGTTGTAGGCTATCAATTTGCACATGCTTTATATATGTTACTTAATTGCATAATTAATAGAATATTTTAATAAGACTCGTGTGACAATAATATGTCAAATAATTTATCAATTACAAATTATAAGCAATCTGACAGCTGGTGGTGCGATAGAACAATTCGTAGTGTAATGTTTGCCACTTCACTTTATTGCCTCTATGAGTCGCCAACGGACAAAAATCACGACAAATGTACGTACGCCAGGCATGAAGTTTACGTGGAGGAACGCACATTCTTACGTTAATTTCACTCTTAGTACATCTGACCGTGAACGTGAAAGCTGGCGTACGCCGTGTTTTTGTGCGTACGCAGTGTTGATACATGAGGCCCCAGGAACATGGGGCAGCCACCTTGTCCCCTTCACTCCACTTGGAGCATTCACATTGACCCCGATTTCTGTTCCCAGCTCCCTGAGTTCCCTCATAGATTTGAGGCTAAAATGGTATGTTTTCCAGACCAAGTTTAGCAGGTCATACACCTGCCCTATCATTGGGATCTCCCGCTGTACAGCTAGCAACCCCAGGGCTATCCCTTTGTTTGCTATACCCTTTGTGGCCCAGGACAACAGCAGCACCATCTGCCCCCAAAGATACTATCTTGTCAAGCCAGTCCACAGATTGTGGCCCAAGACCAGTAAAGGCTGCCTTAGTTGCAGCATAATTACCTTAGATAAAAAAGTAGTGTTTTTACTGCTTTTTAGAATTGTACAGTAGGCCTACATAAATCAATGTATATGAGTAATGAAAATTACCTTTTGCATGGGCATGTTGAACCTCAATATGGCACCAATGAGGATGCTGGAAGGTCTTCCCTTTTCAATGACTCGAGCATAAACAATTTCACACTCTTTCGTGGAGACATCGGTATCGCCGTCTATCATGAATAACAAGTACTGGGTCGAAGAAATTTTGGCACAGGTCTTTTGCTTGAGAGTGATTACTCCAATATATTTAGCACATGATTTGTGGTTAGGATATGTTGCATTAATGGCCACCCCGTTCTTCTTCAAAAGAATAATTTGCGATTTAAATTTGGTGAAAGGCATTTCCACTTTAGCTATATTATAAGCTACATTGAACTTAATTATCAATTCAGATTCCTCACTTGCTCGGTTTGCTAAATCTTGATGCCGAAATGCAGTGGGGAGTGCTGCTGCGTCACGGGATATGTACCTGTCTCTACACTTCACGTGCTTCATACTGTCATTGTGAAGCTTTAATGATTAGTGTTTAAATTGTTTTGACGCAGTTACAAATTTGGACAGTCCTGCAATTGAAGGCCCACAGAATTTACAGTATACACAGTGCATTGCTCCGTCTTGGTACCTTAACCACTGGTATTCTTCGAGCCACTAGTGTCGAAATTCATATGTCCGTATCGTTTTTTTCCCACGTGTGCTTTTCCTGACAAATCCTTCTCAGCGTCATCATTCTCACTCACAGGCTCCATTTGGCATGTCGAATCAACATCAAGTGATGGTTCTGTTACACTTGAACTTCCCTTCTTAAAATAGGAGTCAATTGTCCGCTTCATTTCAACACGTGCAGATTGTAGGCCATGATGAGATATATATGCGATTGCTGCGTGTGTCTTACCGACGTTTTTTTTAAAAAAATCAATATTGCCTAAAACATAAGGTAGGTACAAAAATAATCAGTGATACATTTGCGACCCCATAAAAATTAGGGTCGCAATGGCATTTCATTTTGGTCACAGTGTAGTTCCCTGGTATAGTTCGTATATAATTTTTTAAAATATATATATAGTTAAACATTTATAGTATATTTATAGTCAACTCTGTCATAGGTTAGTTGTGTATAGGTTTATGCTGTGTTACATTAATGTTTGTATTCAGTGGCGGTTTCTCCTATAGGGCGATTGGGCAACGCACCAAAGGAAAGGGAGGGATTTTCTTTTCTTTTACATTCAACCACAGTATTAAGCTAGCTTTCACTATTCTAGACTGTTTGTGCTGCCTCTAAATAGTCCAATCAGCTTCGAGTCGTGTTTTGTGCAGTACCGCCCCTTTTAGGGCGATTTCTGTCAAACTGAGAATCGCCCCGAGTGCTCTCATAGACTTCCATTCAAAGATAATTTTTTTTCGAACTGCAGGCATTGCAATGCAATCTCACTGAGTTCCGGGAGGGCAAGCCCTAACTGTCACGATCGGTGTTACAGACAACACAGGAGAGGGAACCAATTGCAGGTAAGTCATTTATTTAAAGGGTAATCCAGAGGGGTAAACAGTCCAGGCAGGGTCAAAACCAGAATATCCAATCATAACATAAACAAGACACAAAGACAAGGTAAGGCAAGGCAAGGCAAGAAGCGACGGACATGAATAACTATCAACATTAAACAAGGACTCCGTAACACAGACTCAGACAGACCGGGTAAAAATACACAGAAGGATAATGAGGGAACAGGAGACAGGTGGGGAACAATCAATTACTCAACAGGAGGAAGGTGACCAAATAAGGGAACAGGAAGTGATAAGGAGACAGACACCGTGAGAAAGGAGGACACCTAGTGGAAACCCAGGGAACACAACCCAGACACTGTGACACTAACGTGCTTTCGATATCATGCATAACCTTAACTTGTGCAACGACTGGTGGGAACAGGGAGATCCAATAATATTTAAAAACTATTTGGAATTTTAACATCAAGAAAAAAAAATTAAAAACTACTTTAATATCTTTATCAAACGTGAAAAAAAGAGGCAGGGACAGCTATGCCTTTGTCAGCTGAACTTGATCGAAACGTTACCTCAGCACAGATTAATTCTATCGTGTCATTGAAGAAATACCATTAATTCGTCGTAGCAATAAGGATAAATTGGCAAATAAAGAGCTAGGACAACCAACTAGCAGCAGCTGCGGTAATGAGCACCAGCTGTAACTCATTTGCGCTGCCTTTAAGTTTGGCTGGCATCCTGTTCGGGTTGTTGGTTTGTTGATTTCTCGTCTGTCTTTCTTGTCTAGTTGTGCTCCTGTTGGTATTCTCTGGACCTTATTCCTCGCCTGCCTAGGATTCCTGAGTTGGGTTTGAGTTACTGCTGCTTGAGTGGTCTGTGGTCCGTTTCTTCTCAGCAACCACCTACATCCAATCCACCAGCTGCCGGGGATCAAAGCACCCATTCCACTGAGCCTCGTCTACCACCACCAGCCTTTTATTCCGGGGAGCCCCAGTTGTGTCGCTCATTTTTGGCTAGAGCGTTCATTATAACTCTGCTCACAGGACGAGTGGCAAGCTGGGGAACCACCGTGTGGGAACAGAGACTTCCATGCTGCACCTTATTCCAAGCGTTTTCGCAGGAGCTGAAGAAGGTATTTGATCGCGCTGCTTGTGGCAGAGAGGCAGCTAGACTTCTCGCAGAGCTGCGACAACGGGATCACACCGTAGCCGATTATTCTGTGGAATTTCATACTTTAGCCGCAGACTGCGGCTGGAATTCTGAGGCACAGTTGGACCTGTTTCTACACGGACTTTCGGACACCATCAAGGACGAGATTTATTCCTCGGATTTACCCGCGGGGGTGGATAAACTCATTGAGCTGGCTATTCATGTGGATGCCAGAGTAAGGAGGCGTGTCCAGCAGAAGACACTACGGAAAATCCCTGATGTCACTCATCAGAGCAGCCTATCATCAGTCACAGAGTTCCTTTTGGCCTTTGTAACACCCCTGTGGTATTCCAAGCACTCGTCAACGATTGTTTTGAGAGATATGGTAGATTGGGTGGAGCAACTCTCAATAAATCCTCTCTTTCTTCCACGTCACTATCGGTAAGGCTGACACTTCATGCATTAACTTTTGATTGTGAGGCTTTAGTGGATTCAGGGGTGGAGGGTAATTTCCTAGACTTCAAAGTTGCTAAAAGACTTAAGATACCCATGGTGGAACTTTCTCAGCCCATCTCTGCAGTGGCACTTAATGGGCAGTTGTTACCCTCTGTCACACATTCCAGAGTCTCAGTGAAACTCATCATCTCCGGACAACACACTGAGTTCATGGTCTTTTCTTCACTGACACTCCTGCTGCTCCTGTGGTCTTGGGGTATACCTGGCTGGTGCTCCATAATCCCCACATAAACTGGGGAAAAAATTCTGTCATGTCCTGGAGTGAATATTGTCATGCGTCATGTCTGTTGTCTGCATCTTCTCCTGTGTCTTGTTCTGTGTTTCAGAATGATCACACTGACCTGTCTAATGTGAGTACCTCGACCTGAAGAGAGTGTTCAGTAAGTCTCGGGCTGCTTCTCTATATCCGCATCGTCCCTATGACTGTGCTATAGAGTTATTGTCAAGTACGTCTCCGCCTAAAGGCAAATTATATTCATGACCAGGGAGGTCATGGAGAAATATATTTCTGATTCTCTTGCAGCCAAGATCATCCA
This sequence comes from Carassius carassius, assembly GCF_963082965.1. Lineage (NCBI taxonomy): Eukaryota > Metazoa > Chordata > Actinopteri > Cypriniformes > Cyprinidae > Carassius > Carassius carassius. The sequence goes on from NC_081779.1 coordinate 31,155,097, forward strand.
CCCCTCTTCCTCTCCAGCAGGTGCTGGATTTTTTTTCATGAAAAAGAAAGATGGCTCTCTTCATCCCTCTATTGACTATTGAGGGTCGAATGACATCATCGTGAAGAATACTTATCCTTTACCGTTGATGTCGTCAGCTTTCGAGTGTCTGCAGGGGGCATCATTTTTCATGAAATTGGATCTCTGTAACGCTTATCATTTGGTTTGCATAAGAGAGGTGGATGAATGGAAGACCGCTTTTAATATCCCCAGGGGGCATTTTGAATATCTTGTTCTTCCTTTTGGCCTCCGAAAGCCCCCACGGTATTCCAAGCACTCGTCAACGATGTGTTGAGAGATATGGTAGATCAGTTCATTTATGTCTACCTGGATGACATACTGATATTTTCTCATTCTCTCCAGGAACATGTTCAACACGTCAGGCGAGTTCTTCAGAGGCTGTTAGAGAATGGGCTTTTTGTCAAGGCGAAGAAATGCATTTTCCATGCACAGTCTGTTCCTTTTTTGGGATACATCATCTTGGCCGAGGGGGTGCGCATGGATACCGACAAGATTCAGGCTGTGTAAATAAATTGGCCAACCCCAGAGTCTCGTAAGGCCCTGCAGAGGTTTCTGGGCTTTGCCAATTTCTACCGGCGGTTTATTCGCAATTTCAGCCAGCTAGCTGCCCCTTTGACTTCCTTAACCTCCATCAAGACTGCCTTCAGGTGGTCTAGTGCAGCTGAAGCTGCATTTTCCAAACTGAAAAGCTGTTTTGTTTCAGCTCCCATCCTTATTACCCCTGATCCTTCCCGGCAGTTCGTGGTGGAGGTTGACGCGTCAGAGGTGGGGGTTGGCGCGGTTCTATTGCAGCGTTCCCTCACAAACGGTAAGATGCTCCTTGCGCGTATTTTTCTCACTGTTTTTCCCCCGCCAAGCGTAATTATGACATTTGTAACAGAGAGCTATATGCAGTCAAGCTCGCTTTGGAAGAGTGGCGTCATTGGTTGGAAGGTTCGGGGGTTCCTTTTATTGTTTTGACCGATCACAAGAATCTTGAATACATCAAGTCCACTAAAAGATTAAACTCTAGGCAGGCTCGGTGGGTTATTTTTTCGGTTGTTTAGATTTTTCTATTTCTTATCATCCAGGTTCTAAGAACAGAAAATCGGACGCATTACCCCATATTTTTGATGTTTCGGATCGCCCATCTTTTTCCGAACCCATTGTACCGCAGAAAGTCTTTATTTCTGCAGTCACGTGGGACATCGAGTCAAAGGTTCGCACAGCCTCCTAAGGGGTAACACCCCCGCCCGGATGTCGGTTGTTTGTGCCAGAGGCTTTAAGGTCCGAATTTATACGATGGGGTCATTATTCCAAGGTAGCTTGCCATCCTGGGGTTAATCATACCATGTTTCTCGTTAAACAGCAGTTTTGGTGGCCAGCCATGGCTCTTGACATTCATCTTTTTGTTTTGGCTTGGTCTGTCTGTGCTGTTTCGAAGTCTTCCAATCGACCCCCTGCTGGACTCCTTCAGCCGTTGTTAGTTCCTTCGAGACCCTGGTCCCACATTTTGCTAGATTTCGTGTCAGGTCTCCCTCCTTCACAGGAAAACACGGTATTTTTGACCATGGTGGACCGGTTCTTGAAGGCAACTCATTTCATCCTCAGAGTAATGGTCAGACGGAGAGAGCCAACCAAGATCTAGAACGAGCGTTGCGATGTTTGGTTTCTCAGAAACCCTCCTCTTGGAGTCAGCAGCTCTCATGTGTTGAGTACGCACATAACTCATTACCAGTTTCAACTACGGGCCTATCGCCTTTTCAGTGTAGTTAAGGGTACCAGCCACCACTTTTTCCAGAATTGGAATCCAAAGTTGCGGTTCCCTCTGTCCATTCATTTATCCAGAGGAGCCGACGCACCTGGACCAGGGCCAGATTTACCCTGCTCCGGGTGAGGGCGCGCACCAAGGTTCAGGCCAATCGCCACTGGTCGAAACCTCTCGTCTACGTCATAGGTCAAAACATGTGGCTTTCATCAAAGAATATTCCTCTCCGATCCATCAGTAATAAGCTTGCGCCCAAATTTACTGTCACCAAAATTATTAGTCCGGTGGCAGTCCGTCTCAAACTCCCTCCGGCGTACAGGAGAATTCATCCGGTGTTTCATGTATCTTAAATTAAAGACCGTTTTTCCTTCATCCATTAAACTGCCTGTCCCGGAGGGGGTACTGTCACGGTTCATAGGTCAGTGCGTTCATCTTGCATCTCTGTCTGATTGTGTGTGTCTGTTAACTAGCAGCAGCTGCGGTAATGAGCACTTTAAGTTTGGCTGGCATCCTTTTCGTGTTGTTGGTTCGCTGATTTCTCGTCTGTCTCTCTTGTTTAGTTGTGCTCCTGTTGGTATTCTCCGGACCTTATTCCTGGCCTGCCTAGGATTCCTGAGTTGGGTTTGATTTACTGCTTCTTGAGTGGTCTGGATGGGATTCATCTGGGGTTATGCCATCGTCTTCCTACGTTCTCATTGCTGACTATCTGAGCTACAAATAAACCATTTTTACCTCGCACTTGGATCTCGTGACTCGATCATTGTGACACAAACAAGTATCTACAAAGGGCGGGAAGTCGTATAAACGAGGATTTTCAAGGTTGTGGTATTCTGCTCATTTACCGCTGCATTTTGTTCCATTGTGAGAGCATGACGGACATTGCGTGGACAACTACAGGTGTCACCGAAATGCATCATCTCTCAGAGAAGGTGAAAAAACATGAAAGAGCAAAGATGCATATGGATAGTAGGGAGCAGTGTAATATAAGTGAGTAATTTAATTAAGCAGTGTAATGTAAGTTTCACGGCCAGTTCGTTCTCGACCATTACATAAAATATGAGCACTTGTTCAGATCGATTGACTTGCAAGATTCGTTATTCAAGTATCAAAATACTATATCAAAATAATATAACATAATGTCTAGGGTTTAAATAATAATCCAAATTGTGAGGACATGTTGATAGGCTGCAACAAAACATTTGGATTTGAGTCGGTGACTTCTCCTAAGGACTGCCAATTCCCTTGGAGGAAGTGAAATGGAGAGGATCAGTCCCATCTTTATCCTCTCCACAATTAGAGGAGATTATTCAACAGGGGTGTGCAATCCTCCACACACTCCCAAGTCATCCCACCACCAGCAGGCAAGAAAAGGAAGCACAGGGTCGTAACACCTCCCTCCTTAAAAAGATTTGGCAACGAATCCAAAAGCTAAAGAGGACAGAGAAAGTCAAGCACCACCCAAGAGACTACTACAATAAACGTTTCTTGTTGTCCAAATATAACATCTTCTATGCCATGTCATTCTTCAACACCTCTGGGCCCTAGAAATGCAAAGAAAGAAACATCACAATGTTACACTCTGGGAAGGGCATCAGCTATAACATTATCTTTTCCACTTACATGTCTAATTTCTCAATGGAAGGGTTGTAAAATGAGACTCCATTGCATAAGTCGTTGGTTTCGATTTCTCATCCAATTCAAGAAAACCAAAAGGTTATGATCAGTATAAACGATGATTGGCACAGCAATTGACCCCAGATATACCACAAAATGTTGAACAGCCAACACTAGGGAAAGGGTTTCCTTCTCAATAGAGTAGACCTGTTGATACCGGTTAAATTTCTTTGAAAAGTAACTTACAGGATGTTGAATCTCATTCGAATCCTCTTGCAAGATTATTGCTCCTGCACCGCAAGCACTAGCATCAATTGCAAGACTAAAATACTTTTCTAGCCAAGCGAGAAAAGAGTTCTTTTATCTGGTCAAGATGATCAAACCAGGAGGAACTGTAGAGAACAACATCGAGATATGCCTCAAATCCAGACATGCCATACAGTATACGGTTTACCAGTCATTGGAAAGTTGCGGTTTGTTACAAACCCCGAAAGGCATTACCGTGTCCTGCAGGAAAGCATCGGGTGTAATGAAGGCAGATAACTCTTTTGCATGAGTAGTTAAAGTCTGGTTTCGTCACAGCATTAAGTTTTCGATAATCGGTGCAAAATCGATATGAGCCATCCGATTTATTCACTAGAATGCAGGGAGAACTCCATGAACTAAAATTAGGTTCAGCCAAGTTATGAGCAAGCAGATAATTCACTTCTCGCTTTAGCAAATCTCATTTTAAAAGGATAAACTCTATAGGCATTCTGTTTAACAGGACATGAAGTTCCTACATCGATGTCATGTTCAATGGCAGAAATACGACCAAGGACATCAAGAAAAAGAGAAGGAAATGACACCACTAACTCAGTGACATCATTCTCTCCTTCTTGATCAAATAAGAAAGATGAGAGGACAGGTCAGTAAGCATATCGGAATTGTCAAGTCGCCCACCATACTTTTTCTCGAGAAAGATTCCCATCCTCATCAGCATTCTCTGAAGAATCGCCGCTTATGCTGGAATAGAGAGGAGAATGTTCTAGATTAGAAGAATCACAAGTATTTACTATACTAACAGAGATCAAAGGAACAGACACTACATAGGATTTCAACAAGTTACTGTCACCAGTCATCAGCTAGAACAACAGTAGGTCCTCGTACTACATGTCCAAACACCAGTTCGTTTGGGCTAAAACCAAGACTTTCTTGGATTACCTCACGTATAGCTAGTAACATCCACGGTAGACCTTCTTCCCAATCCGCATTGAGTTCCACACAATATGAATTTAAAAAGAGACTTCAAGGTTTGATGAAACCTTTCAAGAGCTCCTTGACTCTGTGGATGATAAGCACTAGAAATATTGTGGCTTACTCGAAGCTGACGCAGAGCTTTTGAGAACTGTTTAGACATAAAATTTGAACCCTGATCAGATTAAATAACTTTGGGAATTCCAAAAGTTGACAAAATTAGTGAAGGCCTTCAACATAGACTTGGTAGTGACTGACCTCAATGGATAAGTGGCAGGATAACGGGTAGTCTGGCACATAACAGTGAGAACATACTGATGACCAGTCTTAGACCGGGGCAAAGGGCCAACACAGTCAATGATCAAATGCTCAAAAGGAGTGGAAACAACAGAAATAGGCTGCAATGGAGCTACAAGCACTTTTTGATTTGGCTTACCAGTAATCTGACATGTATGACAATATCGTATATGCTTAGCCAGATCTCGTTTTACCTTAGGCCAATAAAACTGTCGCATAACACGATCATATGTTTTTTTCTGGACTCCGGTATGACCAGCAAGTCCTTGATGAGCCAAATTCAATACGGATTCCCTTACTGTAAAAGGCATTACAATTTGAGTTTTAGGTTCCAGAGAAGCATCTTTATGCTTTACCCCCATCCGACAAAGCAGACCATTGTCAAGAAAGTATGAAGGGGAAAGATGATCAGAACCCTTCTTAGACCCTACTGCAGAAAATAGGTGTTTAAGAACGTCATCGCTCCGCTGGGCTCTAATTAAATCCTCTCGAGAGATCTGTAGCAAGGAAGTCAGATAAGATCCATCAACATCAAAGAGATCAACATTAGTTTTCTCAAGCTGGGAACAAATTAGGGAATTCTTTATGGTTTTCAACATCAGACTTTCTGGTTATAGATAATATTATGGGCAGAGCTGCCCCACTACTTCCTCCCCAAACATTCCCCCCAGCTAAATCATTTCCAAGAATAAATGTAATCCCAGGAATTGGAAGTGCATACCGGACACCAACTACCATGTCACCAGATACAATGGCAGAGGAAAGATGAATTTGATGCAAAGGCACTTCAATAAACCCCATCTCAAAATTTCATACTAGTACATGGGTTCCAGTAGCAGTTTCAGAAGTTAAGGGCAAAATTACTTCTAGAAGAAACGACTGCACAGCGTCTGTATCTCGAAGACACACTGGCACTGTTTTAGTTGAACCAGGCAATGACACATTTCCTACAGTGATAAATTCTGTATAATCAACAAAAGTAGTTAAAGTTAAAGTTTAACTACTAAAAGTTAAAGTTAAAGTAGTTAAAGTTAAAGTTAAAGTTAATTCTCCACCCAGGATAACCCTTAAAAATAAAAAAGGCAAAATAATAAACAAAACAACAAACAGTGTTCCATCGGAAGGATTGTATACACAACCCAGCTGGATACACTCTAACTAACCGGAGTTCTCATTCATTAAAAAGGTAACCATTCACAAAAATAATCATAGCTACTCACCAACATTCCTACACCAAAGGATCGTGGACGAGACACCCAGTTTATGTCACAGCCAGCTCGTTCTCGACCATAACATAAAATAGGAGCACTTGTTCAGATCGATTCAATATCAAAACAATACAATATCAAAATAATATAAATAATCCAAATGGTGAGGACATGTTGATAGGCTACAACAAAACAAAGGTTTGAGTCGATGACTTCTCCTTAGGACTGCCAATACACTGGAAGAAGTGAAATGGAGAGGATCAGTCCCATCTTTATCCTCTCCACAATTAGAGGAGATTTTGAGTACACTAGTAGTACACTATTAGCAAAACCTTACACTCAAGAAGCAAAACATCAGCCCATATTTGCACAACTATAAGCACATTGTCAACCTCACACTTGTTGCAAAACTCTACACACAGTGATTTGTAAAACACTAAACACACTTAACATACATTACACACAAAAATCTATCATGAAGTCACTTCCTTGCAATACCAAAGCACTGACTGTCAAATTACCGCACCGTCCAAACAACTGGTTCAACACAATCATCAGGTGTGCAAACACTTGTTTGCTTAAAGGGTTAGTTCACCCAATAATCAAAATTATGTCATTAATAACTCACCCTCATGTTGTTCCAAACCCGTGAGACCTCCATTTAACTTCAGAACATAGTTTAAGATATTTTATTGTAGATTTAGTCCGAGAGCTCTCAGTCCCTCCATTGAAGCTGTGTTAACGGTATACTGTACACACAGTATGTGGGTGAACTGACCCTTTAGCTGCTTATTTACGGTTTTTCTCGATTGTTTACACACATTTTCTGGTACTTGAGACACAATGACCACAACATGTAACTCATTCACCAACCCCCTGAGCCAATTCTGCTTAACTACAAGCACAATTCCTGCTTTACACTCAAACTGCAGTTCTAAAACACACTTTTTTCAAAACACTACACACAATTCTCTGCTTTAGGCACAATTTTCATGCGGAAAATTTCTTGTTTTCACAAGGAACACACTGCCATTCAGATATGCACACTGACTCATCACATGGGCAAACACCCGTCACACAGTTTTACAATTAGCAATCAGAGCTTTAGCATAAAAGGGCAACAGGTGAGCTCTTCAATGGAACAATGGATGCCAACATTGGAAACAGAGGCAGAGCCAGAGGAGTGAGAGTAGGAGGAGGAGGAGGAGGAGGAGGACGGGGACGAGGACGAGGACGAGGAAGGCCAAGGAATGTAATCTCTGATGAGATCCGAGCCACTTTAGTTGATCATGTGGTCAACCATGGTCTAACAATGAGGGAGGCTGGGCAAAGAGTACAGCCAAATTTGAGCAGGTACACTGTGGCATCCATCATCCGGACTTTCCGAAATGAGAATAGGTAAGAAATCTACTCTCACTAGAAAATTGCAGTACTACATATAAATACAGTATTCAATGAGTACAGTATTGCCTGTGGACTGTTCTGTAGGACTGTAAAAATGCTGTAAAGTATGCTTCATGTATATAGGAAATGTATACCTACTTTGTATTTACACTATTTTACTATGTATTTGTTTGGCAGAACTGAAAGATTACCAACACAAGGCGGTCGGGAACGTGTTCTGTCTCCTGAACAGGAAACTCAAATCATTAACATGGTCCTAGAAAACAATGCCATAACATTACGGCAAATACAAAGAAAGATAATAGAAAACAATGACATATTTCAAAATATTGATAGGGTAAGCTTATCAACACTGGACCGTGTCTTGCGCAGAAATCATCTCAGGATGAAGCAGGTCTACAGGGTGCCATTTGAACGCAATTCAGAAAGAGTCAAAGAATTGCGACATAACTATGTGCAAGTGAGTTCCACAATTGATGCATACTCTCAACACTGTATACATTACTGTAAATTATACATATTTCAATATTGTAATCATAATGATTGAGCTTCACAATAGTGACTACTCCATGTCTATTTCTGATATTGTCATGTGTGTTTCAGAGAGTCCTTGAGCTAGAGGTGGCTGCAGTGGAGCACCAGTTCATCTTCATTGATGAGGTTGGGTTCAACCTCACAAAAAGACGAAAGAGGGGAAGGAATATAATCGGCCAGCGTGCCATTGTTGAAGTCCCTGGCCAGCGCGGAGGGAACATCACAATGTGTGCAGCGATTACCCATCACGGCGTCATCCATCACCATGCTACCCTTGGCCCCTACAACACCGCCCATCTGATCACATTCCTGGACACCCTACACAACACACTCATTCCACCAGATCAGGTAGATGGCCCAGAGCAGCTCAGGTACGTTGTCATTTGGGACAACGTAAGTTTCCACAGGGATGCTCTGGTTCGTAACTGGTTCACTGCCCACCCACGCTTTTTAGTTGTTTATCTCCCTCCATATTCTGCATTCCTCAATCCTATTGAGGAATTTTTTTCTGCCTGGAGATGGAAAGTGTATGACCGAAATCCTCAAACGCGTATACCTCTTCTCCAAGCTATGGAGGACGCATGTGGAGATATAGCAGCTGATGCTTTTCATGGCTGGAATCGCCATGCTAGGCGATATTTCCCCCGCTGCTTGGCCAGGAAAAACATTGCTTGTGATGTGGATGAGGTGCTGTGGCCAGACCGCAAAAGAAGAGAGGATGCAGCATAGTGTTTTTTTTACAGTATTACTGTAACTGTATACAGTAAATTCTTCTGTTGTTTTGTATGTAGAACACTGTATGTCCTACTTTGTGTTGGTTGGGATGTACACTGTGTACATTGTTTTTGTGGGAAAAATTAAATATATTCGTTACCGTGTATTTGTGTGTTCTGTAAAACCAATATTCTCAAATTTTACAAATTTTTACAAATTTTACAACACACTTATGTATGTACTGTCTGTAGTAAGTGTTACACTGATTATGATGAATGGAGAATAAGTGTTTTCCATTCATCATAGTGTTTTACACTGAGCACATCAGTGTTCAAATGGTTCTTATAAATGTCTATTCATATGATGGTTTGTGTGTGTCATTTGAAAACAAAATACCATTTTGAGAAGAAAAAACATTGTTTTGAATGTAAAGTTTCATTTTGCAGGAGCATTGAGGGGTTTTGCCCATTGTGTGTGTGTTTTTGGATTTGTGTGTAGAGTTTTGAGAATATGAGGCATGCTTTCAGAAAATGTGTGTAAACAATCGAGAAAAACTGTAATTTATTTTATTTTCTTTATAATAAATTTAAGCTTCTTTAATGTTGTTTTAATTGTTTTAATGTTGTTACATTACTGCTTGCTTTTAATTTAACAAAAAGTGTTTAAATTTCTTTTGAAAAAGACCATGACAAGGACTATAATCTAGCATTCATAAAATGATATAATTAAGTTTAAGTATGTAATTTACCACTGTATGCACAAAATTTAAATGAAAGGTATGGGTATGCTAATTATACTAACTATCTAGCTAGCTGGCCAACATCTACTGCAAATAAATTATAATATGTTGCCTTTATTTTGTTGCCTTTTTGTGTGTTAGACTATTTTAGGCATTTTATATTGCTCATATTTCTCTTTGGCTCTCTTAGGCATAGTTGTGGGAGTAGCTCATGTCTGGTCTCTTCAATAGGATATTTGATCAGATTCACTCATAAAATACCTACACGGTGCTTCAACATCTCCATTTATTCATTATCTCAATTTATATTATGTTAATACTTATCAGTATTTATGTTATGTTATAGTAAATGGGGTGGGGTGTGATTTTCAAGCAATCGAAATTCTCGCCTAGAGCACCAAGAGAACTTGGCCCGGCCCTGTGTGACACAATGGGAGCTAGAGGGCAGGGAAAGGGGAATCCCTTTTATTTCTGTGAAAGGAAATTAATTTTTTGATTAATGATTAATTTAAGGTGTTTTTGAAACAAGTATCTGGAAATGGGGCTATTGTTGTCATCTACGAAAAGGGGATCGGTGGGAGACTAAATTTGAGAACGTCTGTGAGCTAAGAAGAGGGCAATGGATTGGTAAGGCTGGAGGGAGGTGGGTAAGTTAAAAACGAAAATTGGGTGGCGTGCATTAATTGATCTGTTTTGCTACATTTGATTTTAAAGCGAATTGTGATTTTTGTCCAGTATTTGGAAGTCGGAGAAGGCTGGATGGATCCTGGGATTGAATTTGGAATTACAGGTGAATTTGGAGAATCTTAGGAAACCAAATAAAGCGAGGATGAAAAGGGCGTAGAGTAATCTGTCTGTAATTTTAGAGTGGTAACCAGAATGAAGGGTGAGTAAGCAAATGCTTAATATTTTGTGGATGATCTAGATGACGGGTTGGGATTTTTTAATACCTTTTAAAAGCAGGGAAAGTTGAGATTTGAGAGTTGAGGGTTGTTGATGGTGGGGCACTGGCAGTCGAAAATTAGTTTATGATAAAAATAGATAGCGCTAAGATGTTTTTATGGTTGGATCTGTTTGAAGTCGTGGAGAAAAGTTGAGAATAGAAGTTTTTAAAACTATTCCAAGATGCCTAGAATGAGCTGACCCTTACGAAAAAGAAGTTAATTCAAGTGTGCTATTAGTTTAAATCATTTAAACTAAAAATAGAAAGTATGCTTTTAGTTTACTTTTTATGTACTTCTCAGAAATGGGCTTTATGTACTCCTCATAAATATACTTAAAATGACATTTTTAAGTATACTTGACATACTTAAGGGTGGTCTAGTCCAATTTTAATGCTGTTAGCTTGGTGAACCATTTTGGAGAATGTTTCCCCATTCGAAGATATAGGAGCTGCACTTTCATGCCTGAGAGGCATTTCAAAGATGGCTGCTGAGTGAATTTGCTTGTCTTAAAGGGATGATTTTGGTTCTAATTGACAGGGTAGATATCCAGTTTTCACTTGGTGCTGTCACAATCATTAGATGGAGTGCCCATGAACTACAGTAGAGGGCACTCCACTCAGGACCATTCTACCCATCAACCACCAAATGTCACTTGGAAACTAGCACCTCTCATACTGTTGCACCACACCCGAACTACATTCCCCAGTAGTCACTGCATCACAATCACCTTGCCACACCTGCACCTTATTCATCAGCCAATTTCCTTGCCACACCTGCACCTCATTTACACACACATAAAAGCAGCACAATCACTCTCAATCACTTGTTTAGCCTGTCTGACATTTCCGAGCATTGTTCCAAGTGTTTGTTCGTTCTTCCTGTGTATGATCTTGGATTGTTTAAACTGACTCTGATTCTCTGCTGCCTGCCATGATCTCTACTCGTTACCGTTTATGATTCTGGATATCCCTAACATACCTGACGCCGTTCCTGATTTCTGCCTGTATGACCACTCTCTTAATAAAGTTTCTGCACATGGATCCAAACGCCTCTGACTCCTTGTTACAGAAGACTTCGCCACACCAGGATTCAGCAGCCCGGTATCCCCTTGTCACTGAGGTATTGGTTCCGGTTTCAATGTCAGCCTATCACCGATCCAGCCTAACCACAGATCCAGTCGACCAGCTGTTAAATCTAAGGCAAGGAGGTCGATCTATTGAGGACTATGTTCAACAGTTTTGTGAGTTGGTATATCGAGTTCCTCTAGACGATGAAGTCTTGTTTAAGGATTTATTCAGTTTTGGACTCAATGAACCAGTAAAATCATGGTTACCTAGAGGGGAGTCTAATGGCAGCTTAAGGGACATAATGGACTTTGCACTCTTGTTATGTGGTTCTCCTTTCACTGTGGGAGAGGCAGAGGACTTTAAAGCCCTAAAAGCGCCGCTGCACAAAATGGCCCCAGCACTACTGCACAAGATGGCCGCCAGCCCAGCGCCGCTGCACAATATTGCAGCCTCAGAGTCAAGTCAGGTCCCCGTCGACTTTCCAGAGTCAAGTCAGGTCCCCGTCGACTTTCCAGAGTCAAGTCAGGTCCCCGTCGACTTTCCAGAGTCAAGTCAGGTCCCCGTCGACTTTCCAGAGTCAAGTCAGGTCACCTTTGACCATCCAGAGTCAGGTCAAGTCTCCACTGACTGTCCAGAACAAAGTCAAGTCACCACTAACACCCAAGAGTCAAGTGAAACCATAGTTAAACTTCATGAGTCTAGTCAGGTCACCGCTGACCGTCCAGAGTCAGGTCAAGTCTCCCTGTGCTTTCGAATCGCTTTTACGTGTTTGTTCATTCGTTTGACGAAGCATTGTGGCTGCAATTTGTTTTTTTTTTTGGATTTGTGTGCAGCGACACTTCAAGTCAATCGAACGAACAAACACGTGCGCATATTTAATCTTTATTAATTAAATCTTGATGCATTAGATATGAATATATGAGTCTCAGCGTTACCGTCTGCACAGAACTATTGTTCCAGCCACCAAAGACAAATTTGCAAATAACCTGCCTGATTTATCTCTTCTGCTATTTGTACCCAAAAATACACATGAACTAGACGAAATGACTGGTAACATGGGCACTATTTTCTCTAATACATTAGAAGCTGTTGCCCCCATCAAATTGAAAAAGGTTAGAGAAAAATGTACTGTGCCATGGTATAACAGTAATACTAACTCTCTCAAGAAAGAAACTCATAGTCTTGAACGCAAATGGAAAAAAACTCAATTGGAATTTTTTAGAATTGCGTAGAGAAACAGTATGTCCAACTATAGACAGGCTCTAAAAACTGCCAGGGCAGAGCATATCCACAAACTTATAGAAAATAACCAAAACAATCCAAGGTTTTTATTTAGCACAGTGGCTAGATTAACGATCAACGTTTAATAGTAATGACTTTATGAATTTCTTCACTGATAAAATAAATAACATTAGAAGTTAAATCAGCGGGAGTTAAAAGCAGATCGTAAGTGTATTTAGTCCTTGTCTCATTAGTGTTTAGCGCAGTTGTCGTTGCTAGGAAACACTTGTTTGTTTACTGTGTTGAGACGTGCTGCGTTTGGTCTCGTACTCTATCGCATACGTTGTCAGTGTTTTGTACGCTTGCTTAGACCTCTGTTGTAATAAACAGTAAAGTGCGTTCAGATGAATTCAATTTCCGTTTTGTCGGGTTTAAAAAAGATCGCAGGCAGCCCTCCAGTTAAGCCCTTCTCGTGTGAAGACCGAAGAGTGTAAAGACCATCGACTCTACTGTGCGACTCCACCGGGCAGGGACACCGGCAGGGAATATAAGTATTGTTTTGATTAATCTCTTTTTCCTTTTCCTTGTTTCATTTCTTATTCAGTTGTTTTTTGTTTATAAGCAAATCTTACTATGTGTTTCCAGATCCCTACTCTCACTACCTCTCGCAAACCACACATCACACAATGTAAACAGCGCAATCTTAACAGTCTGCACACTTTGCCTATATCTGCTAATACACTACTTTCTTTTTCTATTGGTCTCTGGATTTGCCAGTCTGCTGTAAACAAAGCCTATTTCATTACTTCTATTATTAGTCATTCAAAGCTTAATCTCATGGCCCTAACAGAGACCTGGATCAAACCAGAGGACACTGCTACACCTGCAGCACTCTCCAATAATTTATCATTTTCCCCCTCCCCCAGTTTGACTGGAAGAGGTGGAGGTACTGGTCTGCTCATCTCTAATGATTGGAAATTTAATCCTTTACCATCTTTGGGTATCAACAGCTCCTTTGAATCTCATTCAGTTACTGTTACCTACCCTTTTAAAATACATTTTGTAGTTGTCTATCGACCCCCAGGACCACTGGGTAATTTCTTGGATGAATTAGATGTGTTGCTCTCAACCTTTTCTGAGGATGGTACTCCCCTAGTTATGCTAGGAGATTTCAACATCCATCTAGATAAACCTCTGTTTGCTGATTTCCGCACTCTGCTTGCCTCTTTTGATCTCAACCGAGTGTCAACTACTGCTACTCACAGGCAACCAACTGGACCTTATTTATACATGACACTGCTCTACTGATCATGTTCTGGTTACTCCACTGCACACGTCGGATCACTTCCTCCTCACTCTTAACCTCAACATGGTCCCTGACACATCACTTACCCCTCTACATGTCATCTTTCGACGTAACCTACGCACACTTTCACCCTCCCGGCTATCTGCAATGGTTTCATCTTCACTTCCTTCCCCTAAACTGTTAGCACCTTTTGATGCTAACAGTGCTACTGATACCTTCTGCTCCACTCTTACATCTTGTTTAGACACTGTTTGCCCCTTATCTTCCAGGCCAGCCCGTAACACCCCTTCTGCCCCTTGGTTATTTGATGTTCTACGCGAACACCGTTCTAAGCTTAGAGCTGCTGAAAGGGTGTGGCGCAAGTCCAAAAATACTACTGACCTTAATGTGTATCAGTCACTCCTATCTTCTTTCTCTGCTAATGTCTCCACTGCTAAAATGACATACTACCATAACAAAATTAACAATTCGTCTAACTCTCGCATGCTTTTAAAAAAAAATTCTCACTTCTTTTTCCTCCTCCTCCCCCTCCTGCTTCATCTCCAATAGCTGGCGACTTTGCAACGTTTTTCATTAATAAAATTAAACACATTAGTGCACAATTTTCCACACCACAATTAGTCAAGCTCATATCACCAGCAAACTTACACTCATTTACATCATTCTCTTCACTCTCTGAGGCAGAAGTCTCAAAACTTATCTTTTCTAATCACCCTACTACTTGCCCGCTTGATCCTATTCCATCTCATCTCCTTCAAGCCATTTCTCCTGCAGTTATACCTGCACTCACTCACATCATCAACACATCCCTCTACACTGGTGTTTTTCCCTCATCATTTAGACAGGCACGTATAACTCCACTACTTAAGAAACCTAACCTCAACCCATCTCTTTTAGAGAACTACAGACCAGTTTCCCTTCTTCCTTTCATTGCAAAAACAATTGAATGAGCTGTCTTCAACCAAGTCTTTACATTTCTCACACACAACAACCTCCTTGACAGCAACCAATCTGGCTTCAGAAGTGGACATTCAACTGAGACGGCCTTGCTCTCAGTTGTTGAAGCTCTAAGACTGGCAAGAGCAGAATCCAAATCTTCAGTACTTATCCTGCTTGATCTGTCCCCTGCTTTTGACACGGTTAACCACCAGATCCTCCTATCAACCCTACTGGCAAAAGGCATCTCAGGAACCACACTTCAATGGGTTGAGTCTTACCTATCAAATAGGTCCTTCAAAGTATCTTGGAGAGGTGAGGTGTCCAAATTACAACATGTAACTACTGGAGTGCCTCAGGGCTCAGTTCTTGGACCACTTCTCTTCTCTGTCTACATGGCATCATTAGGTTCTGTCATTTAGAAACATGGCTTTTTATACCACTGCTATGCTGATGACACTCAACTCTACCTCTCATTCCATCATGATGATCCCACGGTATCTTTTCGCATCTCAGCTTGTCTAACAGACATTTCTTCCTGGATGATGGACCATCACCTTCAACTCAACCTTGCCAAGACAGAACTGCCTATGATTCCAGCAAACTCATCGTTTCATCACAATTTCACCATCAAGCTAGACACATCAACCATAACTCCTTCAAAAACAGCTAGAAGCCTTAGAGTTATGATTGATGATCAGCTGACTTTCTCAGACCACATTGCTAAAACTGTCCGATCCTGCAGATTTGCTTTATTCAACATCAAGAAGATCAAGCTCTTTCTTTCGGAACATGGTGCACAACTCCTTGTTCAAGCTCTTGTTCTGTCCAGGCTGGACTATTGCAATGCCCTCTTGGCAGGTCTTCCAGCCAATTCTATCAAACCTTTACAATTTATTCAGAACGTGGCAGCAAGATTAATTTTATAATGAGCCAAAAAGAATACAAGTCACACCTCTGTTTATCAATTTCCACTGGCTTCCAATAGCTGCTCGCATAAAATTCAAGGCATTGATGTTTGCCTACAAAACTACGACTGGCTCTGCACCCATTTACCTGTGTATCTGTTATTCTTTTTATTTATTATATTATTTAAAATCCCATGCTACGTGTACTGTGTTAACCTAACTGAGACTTGTTATAGCACTTACATATCATTGCTCTTTTTTTTGTTCCCTGAGTAGGGAACGAGACACTGCGTCCTCTAGGGGTCGCTTTGGGGAACACCTGGTCATGACCAGTGTCTGAAGCATACATTGAAAAAACACAAACTTGTTGGCTGGCGACAGCCTCCGACGTCACTACCGGCGCGACTATAGACAAGCACCGGGAGAGCACGTCATTCACTTCTTCGTTTGAAGCTTGCGAAGCATGGCAGGGAGCTAGAGGACGCAGTGTCTCGTTCCCTACTCAGGGAACTATGGTCACATTCGTAACCTGAGACCGTTCCGTTTCGAGGGAACTACAAACTGCGTCCTCTAGGGGTCGCTTTGGGGAACCGTATACCCACGCTGCCATGCTGAGGGGAGTGCAGGCCAGAATCATGGCGAGCACTAAGTACCAACTCTACCATTTCCATGGGAGTTGCCCCTGGGATGTTTAGACGGCTGTCTGTGACAGTACCCCTTACGGTCAAAAGGCCTAAGCTACATACCCAACTTAATTGTTAGGACCTTTGCCCAGGGTAGAGCTGAAGAGAAACCAAAGGTATTTCGTATTGCTTGGCGGGAAAGTACCCTATCCTACAGAAAAGCATTAAAAACTGCTAGATCCGATTACTCTCTTTTAGAAGAAAACAAACATAACCCCAGGTATTTATTCAATATATTGGCTAAATTAAAGAAAAATAAAGCCTCAACAAGTGTCGACATTTGCCAACACCACAGCAGTAATGACTTTATGAACTACTTTACTTCTAAAATCGATACTATAAGATATAAAATTGCAATCATTCAGCCGTCAGCTACAGTATCGCATCAGACAGTGCACTATAGACCCCCTGAGGAACAGTTCCACTCATTCTCTACTATAGGAGAGGAAGAATTGTATAAACTTGTTAAATCATCTAAACCAACAACATGTATGTTAGACCCTATACCATCTAAGCTCCTTAAAGAGGTGCTTCCAGAAGTAATAGATCCTCTTCTGACTATTATTAATTCCTCATTGTCATTAGGATTTGTCCCCAAAACCTTATAACTGGCAGTTATTAAGCCTCTCATCAAAAAACCACAACTTGACCCCAAAGAACTAGTTAATTATAGACCAATCTCGAATCTCCCTTTTCTGTCCAAGATACTAGAAAAGGTGGTATCCTTACAATTATATTCCTTCTTAGAGAAAAATGGTATATGTGAGGATTTCCAGTCAGGATTTAGACCGTATAGTACTGAGACTGCTCTACTTAGAGTTACAAATGATCTGCTCTTATCATCTGATCGTGGGTGTATCTCTCTATTAGTTTTATTGGATCTTAGTGCTGCGTTTGACACAATTGACAATTGACTTTCTTTTGCATAGACTTGAACACTTTGTTGGCATTAATGGAAGTGCATTAGCATGGCTTAAATCGTACTTATATGACCGCCATCAGTTCGTAGCAGTGAATGAAGATGTATCCTATCGATCACAAGTGCAGTATGGAGTACCTCAAGGCTCAGTACTAGGGCCGCTACTCTTCACGCTTTATATGTTACCCTTGGGAGATATCATCAGGAAACATGATGTTAGCTTTCACTGTTATGCTGATTATACTCAGCTCTATATTTCTTCGCGGCCCGGTGAAACACACCAATTTGAAAAACTAATGGAATGCATAGTCAATACACTGTTTAAGACTTGATGGTTGCTCTGTCAATTCTTCGTCATCAGTTAGGAACCTAGGTGTGCTATTCGATTGCAATCTTTCCTTAGAAAGCCATGTTTCTAGCATTTGTAAAACTGCATTTTTCCATCTCAAAAATATATTTAAATTACGGCCTATGCTCTCAATGTCAAATGCAGAAATGTTAATCCATGCATTTATGACCTCAAAGTTAGATTATTGTAATGCTTTATTGGGTGGTTTTTCTGCACGCTTAGTCAGCAAGCTACAGCTAGTCCAAAATGCAGCAGCAAGAGTTCTTACTAGAACCAGGAAGTATGACCATATTAGCCCGGTCCTGTCAACCCTGCACTGGCTCCCTATCAAACATCGTATAGATTTTAAAATATTGCTTATTACTTATAAAGCCCTGAATGGTTTAGCACCTCAGTATTTGAATGAGCTCCTTTTACATTATAATCCTCTACGTCCTCTACATTCTCAAAACTCAGGCAATTTGATAATACCTTGAATATCAACATCAACTGTGGGCAGCAGATCCTTTTCCTATTTGGCGCCTAAACTCTTGAATAACCTACCTAACATTGTTCGGGATGCAGACACACTCTTGCAGTTTAAATCTAGATTAAAGACCCATCTCTTTAACCTGGCTTACACATAACATACTAATATGCTTTTAATATCCAAATCCGTTAAAGGATTTTTAGGCTGCATTAATTAGGTAATCCGGAACCGGGAACACTTCCCATAACACCCTATGTACTTGCTACATCATTAGAAGAATGGCATCTATGCTAATATTTGTCTGTTTCTCTCTTATTCCGAAGTCACCGTAGCCACCAGATCCAGTCTGTATCCAGATCAGAGGGTCACTGCAGTCACACGGATCCAGTACGTATCCAGACCAGATGGTGGATCAGCACCTAGAATGGACCTCTACTGCCCTGAAAGACAGAGGAGACCAGGACAACTAGAGCCCCAGATACAGATCCCCTGTAAAGACCTTGTCTCAGAGGACCACCAGGACAAGACCACAGGAAACAGATGATTCTTCTACACAATCTGACTTTGCTGCGGCCTGGAATTGAACTACTGGTTTCGTCTGGGGAGAACTGGCCCCCCAACTGAGCCTGGTTTCTCCCAAGGTTTTTTTTTCTCCATTCTGTCACCGATGGAGTTTCGGTTCCTTGCCGTTGTCGCCTCTGGCTTGCTTAGTTGGGGTCACTTCATCTACAGCGATATCATTGACTTGATTGCAAATAAATGCACAGACACTAATTAACTGAACAGAGATGACATCACTGAATTCAATGATGAACTGCCTTTAACTATCATTTTGCATTATTGACACACTGTTTTCTAATGAATGTTGTTCAGTTGCTTTGACGCAATGTACTTTGTTTAAAGCGCTATATAAATAAATAAAGGTGAGGGCTTGGAATCAGGAAAGATTCCTTTAAAGGGATACGGCTAAGCACCTAGCATTTCTACCAAGTCTTGCCTGTCACACAGGGGCTACCGCTAGCTTACGCATAAGCTTGCTGAAAGAGCTGTCTCAACAGTTCTCTAGTAGCAACACCCTGTTTAGATAGATATCCGAGGATACATAGGTGGAGTGGCACCCAAGATGAACGGGGCTTTTACCAACTCAAGAAAGGGCACAAAGCAACTGCACAAAGCCCTCACCATATAGGATTTTAGAAAGAACGCAGAATATTAGCGTGCAAACTTACCACAGTGTGGATTTCAGAAAGTGTGCAAAGACTTCACGTGCACACTTACCATAGCATGGATTTTCAAATACTGTTCTAAGGAGGGGCTCTCGTGGCACTCTGATAGAGCAGCTCATAGATGGAATGTTGCATCTCAGTATGACTGAGAGTCATCAACTCGATCTATGGAAACAATACTGGTGCGCTCTGGGGAAAAAACAGAGAACCCAGGCTCGTATAACTCCATTACTTAAGAAACCCACCCTCAACCCCTCTCTTTTAGAGAACTACAGACCAGTTTCCCTTCTTCCTTTCATTGCAAAAACAATTGA
The DNA here is from genome assembly GCF_963082965.1 of Carassius carassius. Lineage (NCBI taxonomy): Eukaryota > Metazoa > Chordata > Actinopteri > Cypriniformes > Cyprinidae > Carassius > Carassius carassius. The sequence goes on from NC_081779.1 coordinate 31,174,992, forward strand.
CCGAGCTGTGTTCAACCAAGTCTCTACATTTCTCATACACAACAACCTCAAAAGAGAAAAAAAGACCTCTAACACTAGCTTGCTCTATTTTTTTTATTCTATAGGTTTTCTTTTTATTTATAATATTATTTAAAAGCCCATGCTACGTGTACTGTGTTAACCTAACTGAGACTTGTTATACCACTTATATATCATTACTATTTTTGTTCTTTTTGATTGCTTCCACTGTCCTCACTAGTGAGCTGCTTTTGGATAAAAGCGTCTGCTAAATGAATAAATGTAATGTAAATGTAGCTACAGATTTACACGGCCGCCCGTGATGTGGAGGGGCGGCTGCCGTACGTGAGGGAGCGGAGGAGTCGGCGCCGTTCGCCAGGGGGCCGGAGCCTGCTGCCATCCGCCTGAACGGGGAGGAGCAGGGAACGGGGAACTCCTTCCAGCTGCCCAAAACCGGAGGAGTCGTCGCCGTCCACCGGGCGGCGGAGGAGTGTCGTGTCGTCCGCCGAGGGCAGTCCAGTGCCACCGCCAGGCACTGCGGAGGAGATCACCCAGCTGGTGGAGGGCCAAGCGGCAGTGCGTCTGGGAACCAAAATATTTTTTCTCCTCTCTCCCCTCTCTCGTCTCTGTCGCTCCTCATCCTTCCATCTCCTTTTCTTTCGCCTCGTCTGTCCTACCCCCAGGTTTCCGCAGGTCCCCGTGAGCGGTCCCCCCCGGAGGGAGTGGGGGGGGGGGGGGTAGAGCGCAGTACCCCCCGGCCTGCGAGGGGCGATGGGGGTATGTGACTAGTGGGGCGGGGCCGAGAGACGTGGGAACAGGAGCGAGGCCGGTGGAGTGATTGGAAATGAGCGACACCTGCTCGACCCACTGGTCTCGAGTCCCACAGAGGAGATGGAGGGATATAAAAGCAGAGCGACGACAGTGACGGACGAGAGAGGACCAGGCCTGGGTTTTAGTTTGTGTTTGCTTTTTATTTGTGCGTGTCAGTCATCCGTGAGGGGCTGACGCGCTGTTTTATGTTTATTTTGAGCATTAAAGTTTAGTTTTGATTGTCTGCCGGTTCCCGCCTCCTTCTTCCCATAGTTATGGAGTTTTTTATAATTACAAGCACTTTAAACAAAATACATTGCGTCAAAGCAACTGAACAAGATACAGATTAATATTAGCATAGATGCCATTCTTCTAATGATGTAGCAAGTACATCGGGTGTTATGGGAAGTGTTCCCGGTTTGGTCTACCTAATTAATGCAACCAAAAAATCCTTGAACAGATTTGGATATTAAAAGCATATTAGTATGTTATGTGTAAGCCAGGTTAAAGAGATGGGTCTTTAATCTAGATTTAAACTGCAAGAGTGTGTCTGCCTCCCGAACAATGTTAGGTAGGTTATTCCAGAGTTTAGGAACAAAATAGGAAAAGGATCTGCCGCCCACAGTTGATTTTGATATTCTAGGTATTATCAAATTGCCTGAGTTTTGAGAACGCAGCGGACGTAGAGGATTATAATGTAAAAGGAGCTCACTCAAATACTGAGGTGCTAAACAATTCAGGGCTTTATAAGTAATAAGCAATATTTTAAAATCTATACGATGTTTGATAGGGAGCCAGTGCAGTGCTGACAGGACCAAGGGTCTTAAATCTGGGTTTTAGCAATGTAGCCAGTGCAAGCACATGGATTAATTTGACATTACTGCACCACTTGCTGATGTACTGCTGAAGAGTCGTTCCTAAGGATGAAGCAGATGCATTTCTTGCCAGGGCTGTTTTTTTCTGCCACCTTGTTCTGAATAATCCTAATGACTGGGATTATCTTAGAAGCTGACATTCTCTTCTTGAATTGGTGTATGCTGGGAGTAAACTCTCTCACTCATTCGCTGCTAGCCCTCAGATATCAACAAAAAAACGGTGGGCCCCCCAACCACCAAAGCCTGTGGGCCCTGTTCCTATGAGAGCTGTCCGACCGCTGCCACAACGCCAGGGCGCAAACCCTCTATCTACTGAAGGTGAACCAAAAACAACTGATAGCAGCTCTCAGTGATATGTGTCAGGTCCCTGCTATAATAGCAGCAACATTCACAAATGCTTAAAGAACAAGCGGGAACCCAGTGTGCCTGTAGCTTTCTCTATTTCAGTTTTATCACGTGATAGAAAGTCTAAGGCCTTCTCAAGCCGAAGGGCAAACTCATCTAATCTGCGGCCTATTATGCATCAAACTAAGATTGATGTAAAGACACAAAGCACTGCCATCAAGTTAGCACTTTTAAACATTCACTCACTAAAAAATAAATAATTTCTAATCAATTACTTTATAACCACAAACAATCTGGATTTTATGTTTCTAAATGAAACATGGCTTGAAGACAGCTGCAATGCAACAGTCCTTAATGAAGCAGCCCTTCCTAACTTCACTTACATGAGTGTTTGTAGGACTGTTAGGAGAGGTGGGGGTGTAGCTGCTTTATTTAAAGATGTCTATCAATGCAAGCAAGTGTCATTTGGTCAGTACCTGTCTTTCGAATATCTAGGGATTGTGCTGAAAGGTGCCCCAAGCATTCTGTTTATTATTATTTGCAGGCCTCCAAAATACTCTCCAGCATTTGTTGAAGAGGTCACAGAAATGTTATCAATGATTTCCTCAGAGTTTGACTGTTTTGCAATTGCAGGGGATTTTAATATTCACATAGATAATGCAGAAAACAAAACTACAAAAGAATTGATAATGGTTCTAAACACTTTTGACTTGACTCAGCATGTGCATGGACCCACACACAAAGGTGGACACACTCTGGATCTAATCATCAGTAGGGGTCTAAACATTTCATCTATTGTTACTAAGGACATAGCACTATCTGATCACTTCTGTATTTTCTTTGATATATTGATCTCTGCTACCACTGAATCTAGATCGGTCAGAAGGCGATTCATAAACGAGAACACAAGTGTACTATTTATGGAGGCTATACCTTTAACACCAAGCATTTCTGCAGACTCTGTTGATATTCTCCTTGATTCATTCAACTCAAATGTTAAGAATGTTATTGATGATATTGGACCAATAATATTCAGTAAGAAAACAAACAGACAGAAATCAGTTTGGAGAAGATCAACAGCAGTTCAGACTATGAAAAGACAATGCAGAAAAGCAGAGCGGATGTGGCGGAAGACGAAACTTGAAATTCACAATAGTATCTATAAAGACAGCCTTCATGCTTTTAATGTGAAACTAGCCACAGCTAGACAGAATTTCTTCTCAAACCTTATAAACAGTAACTTAAATAACACTCGTACTCTTTTTGCCACTGTTGAGAGACTGACAAACCCCCCAAGTCAGATTCCCAGTGAAATGCTCTCAGACAGCAAATGCAATGAGTTTGCTTCCTTCTTTTCTGAGAAGACCATCAATATCAGGAAGGAGATTAGCACATCCTCAAGTAATGCAGAGGTCAGACAGATTCGGCCACAATATCAAAAAGATACTATGTCTATTTTTGAAACAATTGATAGCAAAATTCTGGAAGACATAGTGCAGCAACTAAAATCGTCAACCTGCTGTTTTGACACACTTCCCACATCTTGTTTCAAAAGTGTGCTTAACTGCTTAGAAGCAGATCTCTTAGAAGTGGTGAATGCCTCACTTCTTTCTGGGACATTTCCAAACTCCCTAAAAACTGCAGTTGTAAAGCCCCTCCTGAAAAAGAGCAATCTTGATAACACCATTTTGAGCAATTTTAGACCAATATCTAATCTTCCTTTTATTGGCAAAATTTTAGAAAAGGTAGTTTTTAATCAGCTGAACAACTCAAATGGATACCTGGACAATTTTCAATCTGGTTTCCGACCGCATCACAGCACAGAGACAGCACTCATTAAGATAATAAATGATATTCGCTTAAATTGTGACTCTGGCAAAATATCGGTGCTAGTATTGCTAGATCTCAGTGCTGCGTTTGACACTGTCGATCATAACATACTACTAGAGAGACTGGAAAACTGGGTCGGGCTTTCTGGGATGGTACTCAAATGGTTCAGGTCATACTTAGAAGGGAGAGGTTATTATGTGAGTCTAGGAGAGCATAAGTCTAAGTGGACGTCCATGACATGTGGAGTCCCACAAGGCTCAATTCTTGCACTGCTCTTGTTTAGCCTGTATATGCTTCCACTAAGTCAAATAATGAGAAAGAACCAAATTGCCTATCACAGCTATGCTGATGATACCCAGATTTACCTAGCCTTATCTCCAAATGACTACAGCCCCATTGACTCCCTCTGCCAATGCATTGATGAAATTAATATTTGGATGTGCCAGAACTATCTTCATATAAGGAAATAAGGAAAAAAACTGAAGTCATTGCATTTGGAAACAAAGATGAAGTTTTCAAGGTGAATGGCTACCTTGACTCTAGGGGTCAAACAACTAAAAATCAAGTCAGGAATCTTGGTGTGATTCTGAAGACAGACCTTAGTTTCAGTAGTCATGTCAAAGCAGTAACTAAATCAGCATACTATCATCTAAAAAACATTGCAAGAATTAGATGTTTTGTTTCCAGTCAAGACTTGGAGAAACTTGTTCATGCCTTTATCACCAGCAGGGTGGACTATTGTAATGGGATCCTCACCGGCCTTTACTTGTATATAAGTTACTAAATTACCTAGGACCGAAATATATTGCAGATATGTTCGCTGAATATAAACCTAACAGAGCACTCAGATCACTAGGATCAAGTCAGTTAGAAATACCAAGGGTTCACACAAAACAAGGGGAGTCCGCCTTTAGATACTATGGTGCCCGCAGTTGGAATCAGCTTCCAGAAGAGATCAGATGTGCTAAAACACTAGTCACATTTAAATCTAGACTCAAAACCCATCTGTTTAGCTGTGCATTTATTGAATGAGCACTGTGCAATGTCCGAACTGATTGCACTATATTTTCACTGGTTTTTTATTTTACTTTATTTTTTATGTAAAATCATTGTCTAACTGTTTTTAAATTCATTTTAAGTAAATGTTTTAATCATTTTAAAAGTTTTAAAATTACTTGTTTTATTTTTGTTATTATTTTTCTTCATGATTATTTTACCTTCTTTTATGTAAAGCACTTTGAATTACCATTGTGTACGAAATGTGTTATATAAATAAACTTGCCTTGCCTTGCCTTCTCAGCAGACAGCTCTTCAGTGGCATACTTGAAGGCTGCCAGTGCTTCAAATCTTTCAGAAATTGTCAAAATCTGCACTTGAAAATGCCATGATGTCACTTGTCAAACTAGCCAAAGCAGCACCAAGAGGCTCTCTGAGGTCAATGAGTCTTTGCAGCATATCATGCGAGCTGTTCCACCCGGTGTCCACCTCCTGGAAAAGCTTTAGGGGCTGCCTGCCTATCCTTTCTTGGGCCAGAATGAGCTTTTCAGAGGCCTTAGTGTTTGTTGCTCCTGAAAAAAAGACACAACTTTCCTGGCTCTGCTGCGGATGTCTGCCAACACCTCATGTTCTTGTACTGCCCTCTTAACAATGAGGATTATGTTATGAGCAAAGCAAGGGAGATGGCGTAGTTCCAGTTTCTGAATTCCTGACACCAATGTTGGCTGCATTTTCTGTCACAATGGCAGCAACTGAACCAATGAGACCCCATTCAGATATTAGATCTGACAAAGCCTCTTTGATGTTGTCAGATGTATGTGATTTTGGGAACTTTGACACTCCCAGCAGCACTGAGCCCTGTTCTGTGTTGCTGTCAGTTTAGTAGCATGTGAACCCAAGATAGGACTCCATAGTGAGGGAGGTCCACATATCAGCTGTAAGGCAGAGAGATGGGATATGCTTTAGATGTGCCATAGCATTTTTATTCTCCTCTTGGTATTTGTCTCGTCACAGTTTTCCCAGTTGGCAAACCATATGTGGGGTCCAACCTCTTAACAAATTCTTTAAATCCCTCATCTTCCACAATGGAGAAAGGCTGCAAGTCTTTCACTATCATGTTTACAAGGGCGTTTTTCAAGCACCTTCTTCCTTCCTAGTTATACACAGTACTACTCATTCATACGGAGCCCCGCACATGACATGCAAGATATAATAAATAAATTGTGTGCACGATTTACTAATTCGTTCCCTCAATTTACTAAAACGTGCACACGATTACTATTGTGTTACCTCGATTTACTATTGCATTCACTCGATTTGCCAAATCGTGCGCACGATTTAGCAAATCGAGGGAGCACAATTAATAAATCGAGTGAACGCAATAGTAAATCGAGGGAACGCTATAGTAATCATGTGCACTTTTTAGTATATTGAGGGAACGAATTAATAAAAAGTGCACACGATTTAGCCTTATATTTTTTCCTGCGTGTCATGTGCGGAGCTCCGTACATTCATTATAGGCAAAATAATTCAAAGTAACCCCTTCAAAATCAGCCCATGCAGTGTTTAACATAAAAAGTTATCTTTTAATAAATATGCATTGGCAATACAAAATCTGTACACCCCTTGGAGTTCAGATGATTACAATATATTGTAGATCTAGACACAATTCAATAGTTTTGCTTGGGGTTCAATCCAAATTTATACCATACTTGTGATATAACAACCCACCCAACTAATGGATACTAAAATACAAAGGTTGGCAAAGGACCCAAATTTCATAAACACATGCTATTTGAGACAAACAGTTGGATTTAAAAACAATTAAGTGTATAAAGGTCAGTGTGAAATACATGAATAGGACAAACAGGCTATTGGTTGACTTCTTCATATGCTAAACTAAGGTTGTTCTAGCAAATGCCTTTGAAACTGTCGCTATGCTATTGCTGATTTATTGCCAGAGCATATGGATGCTTCGAGCATAGACGGGGAAGCATTGATGAGGTATTATTGGAATAAGATAAAGTTTGATCACATATTAAGCATGACACTTTATTAGGAGTGTCCAGATGTAAGTGATCCCCCACTTGAGAACGTGGTCTCTTGTGTGCCTTTTGATTTTTGCTCCCATCTAAAAAAAAACCACCATTTCACTATCTCAACAAATTAGAATATGGTGACATGCCAATCAGCTAATCAACTCAAAACACCTGCAAATATTTCCAGAGCCTTCAAAATGGTCTCTCAGTTTGGTTCACTAGGCTACACAATCATGGGGAAGACTGCTGATCTGAGAGTTGTTCAGAAGACGATCATTGACACCCTTCACAAAGAGGGTAAACCACAAACATTCATTGCCAAAGAAGCTGGCTGTTCACAGAGTGCTGTATCCAAGCATGTTAACAGAAAGTTGAGTGGAAGGAAAAAGTGTGGAAGAAAAAGATGCACAACCAACTGAAAGAACTGCAGCCTTAGAGGATTGTCAAGCAAAATCGATTCAAGAATTTGAGTGAACTTCACAAGAAATGGACTGAGGCTGGGGTCAAGGCATCAAGAGCTACCACACACAGACGTGTCAATGAATTTGCTGAACCACAGACAACGTCAGAGGCATTTTACCTGGGCTAAGGAGAAGAAGAACTGGACTGTTGTCCAAAGTCCTCTTTTCAGATGAGAACCAAGGTCCTAGAGTCTGGAGGAAGGGTGGAGAAGCTCATAGCCCAAGTTGGTTGAAGTCCAGCGTTAAGTTTCCACAGTCTGTGATGATTTGGGGTGCAATGTCATCTGCTGGTGTTGGTCCATTGTATTTTTTGAAATTTGAAACACTTCATGCTTCGTTCTGCTGACCAGCTTTTTGAAGATGTTGATTTCATTCTTCAGCAGGATTTGGCACCTGCCCACACTGCCAAAAGCACCAAAAGTTGGTTAAATGACCATGGTGTTGGTGTGCTTGAATGGCCAGCAACTCCCCAGACCTGAACCCCAGAGATAATCTATGGGCTATTGCCAAGAGGAAGATGAGAAACAAAAGACCAAACAATGCAGATGAGCTGAAGGCCACTGTCAAAGAAACCTGAGCTTCCAGACCACCTCAGCAGTGCCACAATCTGATCACCTCCATGACACGCTGAATTGAGGCAGTAATTAAAGCAAAAGGAGCCCCTACCAAGTATTGAGTACATGTACAGTAAATTAACATACTTTCCAGAAGGGCAGCAATTCACTATATATATATATATATATATATATATATATATTATTTTTATTTTATTTATTTTTTTATTTTTTTATTAGTTTTAAGTATTCCAATGTTGAGGTAGTGAATTGGTGGGTTTTTGTTAAATGTGAGCCAAAATCATCACAATTAAAAGAACCAAAGACTACTTCAGTCTGTGTGCACTGAATTTATTTAATACACGAGTTTCACAATTTGAGTTGAATTACTGAAATGAACTTTTCCACAACATTCTAATTTATTGAGATGCACCTGTACATATAGTCACCACATGATGGATATAATAATTATATTGCAAATAGATAATGAGTATGGGACAGCACAATCTACATGCTTTGTTGTTTGAGGCTAACGTGATGTGTCCATGAGGTAACAAAGCTTTATTTGTCATGTGACGGCTTCATTTCAAGCAATGTTCCGGAACTCTATTTTGAAGCACTAGTGTGTTGAACTACCCATTCCTAATTATAATATAAGGTTTTGATTCTATTTTATACTGAAATAATTAAAAAGAATAGGGAAGAAACTGAAATAAAAATAAAAAAACAAATATAACTTAACTGACTGAGGAACAACAACCAAAAAAGGAACAAAATATCTTATATTTAAGAGGGAAATGTGCTTCAAAGACTGGGTAAATGGGGATAGCGTAAAAGAGAAAAAAATCTGCCAATGACTTGCTAACATGCACTAATCCGTCTCTGTTACTATTGTAATGTAATTCATGGATGGGAATGAGATATTATATTGAATTGCTGACACAGTAGTAATTGTATTTGAGAGCCCCAAACACCTCTGACTTTGAGAATGAGAATCAGCAGGTGAAATTTGCATGCCTGCCTCTCCCCCAGCAAATACAGATTTGTACTGAGGAGCCAAAACAGTGTCCTGGGGTCTCATTTATAAAACTCTCTGTAGATTTAATCCTAAAAGTGTACGTAGGCACAAAAGCTAGATTTTGAACCAGAACCTGTGCAAAAATCCCTTTAAAAATCCCAGTCAAGGGAAGATTTTGCCTATGTGCATCTCCACCTCCTCTCCATGAAATAACCATATATGGAGCTTACAATGCCTTGTTTTACTATGCATAACCTCATCTGCATATCATTTCCATGCATATTACCATGCACGTGACACCATGTTTAACACCCAGACATTAATGAAATACGAGATGGGGACTATAATGCCACTTGTGCCATACACATACATTTTTATTGCTAAAAATTATCCAGTATCCTTATGCTTTATAATAAATATATAAAAATATCCATAAAAACAAAATGGTTTAAAGTTGTTCTCAGATATATTTTAGAATAGAATTGATCTCATTCTTTTACAGTGGCCAAATAGTATTTCAATTGTTTTATATATTTAAGTAAATGTATGCAGTTTTTCTGATGAACATCTTTTAGCTATTTTAGTGGAAACAGATAAGCCCATATTTATTGCTGTATAAATACAATTGTCTGATTCGGCTTGTCACTGACAAAGTATTTTAAAAAGAAAACATTACCATTTTCTCCTAGTTATATCCTTCAAATATAGTGGTATTTTTCATTTTGCTGTTGCGATGTCTTCACACGGCATCAACACCTCCATGCAGCTGCGGTTGTAAGCTATTATCATTGTTACTTTAGCTACCGGACAATGGACCGTTCGACCACTGAATCTAGCAGTGTCCACCATAATATCGAAGTAAGTGCGCATCATTGATCATTGTTCTCGCTAAAACATTTCTCATAACATATGATCTGTAGTTTATTATTGTGCACCGATAGCACTCCTCGCTGTCATTAAAACATAGCATACCACAGGAAAATTATTTAGCATATTGTTAATAAAATTATGTAATCGTTTTTTGTAAAATTATGTAATTTCAGTCTTTATCTCCATTAATATGAGCGGAGTATTGTAAATGTGTACATTGACATGAAAACAGAGTTTAAATTCGCTTGTCATACAGTTGTCATGTATTTGTAACCCATATTTAGGTTAGTGAGTAATTTATAACTAATTTAAGTAATAAGAAATTAAACTGGGCTAATATCAGAAGCTCTAGGTATGACTATGGAGCCTGAAATAGTAAAAGGTCAGCAGAAAACAGACAACACAAAACAGGTACATTTAAGAAAAGGTTTATACAAAATGAATGGCAATTATTTACATTCCATGCTTACCTAAGGCAGCTTCCTGAGTGCACAGCGCAAAATAAACCTAAAATAAATAATCTCAAATAAAGAAAGAGTCCATGAAAATTCTTGGTGTGTGTGTGTGTTTCTTGGAGTATGTATGTTCTTTTCACTACCCGGGTAGGTTTACGTGTGTTCTTATCTGTATCTCAAATGAAGGCACAGGATGATGATGGTTCCAAAGAAGCCACTGCTGGCCACACCAGGCTCTTGGTCTGTTCACTACTGTGGTTGGCTTACCACTGGACCACCAGGGTCAGATTCAGTTGGTCTAACCCTTTCTAAAAAACAATCTATACATACAATAAAGAATGCATTAATTACAATTGCCTAATTTATGTTAAAATCTAATCAACTTTTCTCCATTCAAATGTCATATAAAATATAACCAATTGTAAAGGGTATAAATACTCTAATCATTATGCAAATGAATAGGTATACATCACACCGCATAACATAAGTCAGTTCCAATGAACAACAATCAAGCAATCATGTACTTCCATCTCACAGTATAGGAATAAAATCATGAGATTTCTGAAACCAGATATTTGTTTTTTAACCTTATAAATGTATTTATGCATCTTAATAAAATTTTTACCATCACATTTTACCATCACATTCTTTTTAACAGTTAAGATGAACCTCATATACATATCACACATATATATTGGCAATTAAATGAAATAAATCGCCCTTATTTTACATATGAAAATAAGAGGATAATACTCCCACAATCAAATGATTTTAAGTCAACAAAACAGTATGAAGGCATCTTTAGCGGTGTGAATACTATCAAAGATCTGTTACAGTGCTGACTAGCTTAGCTGAGCTAGCATAACCAAACCAAATCAAATCAAATTTCATTTAAATGTTAACGATTAGCACGTGGCTAGTGCGATTAGAGATCTTTTATGAACATCTCAAACAACATAAAACCATAGACAGTAAAAGAAATAGACACAGCGACCCCATTGGATTCAACGGAGACAAGTGAAGTCAATTAGAAGCACGCACTTCCTGGGGGTTGAGCGTACTGCGCAGACTCAAACTGAACTTGATGACGTACATGTCACGTGAGCAACCTGTCTGACAATTGTAAGTCTTCTGATCACTGTGCCAAGAGAAATCTGAATCACCCACTGAATCTTGCAGAAGTTGTTGAACCAAAATTGTAAATTCTACTTCTTGTTACAAGTATGGAAGAACCATCAATTCTAACACAAAAGACTGCTTTTTAAGTTATCTTCCTGATGTATCCAAATTCCTTAGCATATCCAAAACCTCAAACAACTTGATGATGTAACAGAAACTATGGACTCTCTCTTTTCTAGCGCTTTAAATAAAGTTGCTCCTTTACGCTTAAGGAAGGTTAAGGAAAACAGTTTGACACCATGGTATAATGAGCATACTCGCACCCTAAAGAGAGCAGCCCGAAAAATGGAGCGCAGCTGGAGGAAAACAAAACTAGAGGTATTTCGTATTGCTTGGCGGGAAAGTAACATATCCTACAGAAAAGCATTAAAAACTGCTAGATCCGATTACTTTTCTTCTCTATTAGAAGAAAACAAACATAACCCCAGGTATTTATTCAATACAGTGGCTAAATTAACGAAAAATAAAGCCTCAACAAGTGTTTACATTTCCCAACACCACAGCAGTAATGACTTTATGAACTACTTTACTTCTAAAATTGATACTATTAGAGATAAAATTGCAACCATTCAGCCGTCAGCTACAGTATCACATCAGACAGTGCACTATAGACCCCCTGAGGAACAGTTCCACTCATTCTCTACTATAGGAGAGGAAGAATTGTATAAACTTGTTAAATCATCTAAACCAACAACATGTATGTTAGACCCTATACCATCTAAGCTCCTAAAAGAGGTGCTTCCAGAAGTCATAGATCCTCTTCTGACTATTATTAATTCCTCATTGTCATTAGGATATGTCCCCAAAACCTTCAAACTGGCTGTTATTAAGCCTCTCATCAAAAAACCACAACTTGACCCCAAAGAACTAGTTAATTATAGACCAATCTCGAATCTCCCCTTTTCTGTCCAAGATACTAGAAAAGGTGGTATCCTCACAATTATATTCCTTCTTAGAGAAAAATGGTATATGTGAGGACACAATTGACCACAACATTCTTTTGCAAAGACTTGAACACTTTGTTGGCATCAGTGGAAGTGCATTAGCATGGTTTAAATCGTACTTATATGACCGCCATCAGTTCGTAGCAGTGAATGAAGATGTATCCTATCGATCACAAGTGCAGTATGGAGTACCTCAAGGCTCAGTACTAGGGCCGCTACTCTTCACGCTTTATATGTTACCCTTGGGAGATATCATCAGGAAACATGGTGTTAGCTTTCACTGTTATGCTGATGATACTCAGCTCTATATTTCTTCGCAGCCCGGTGAAACACACCAATTTGAAAAACTAATGGATTGCATAGTCGATATAAAAAACTGGATGACGAGTAATTTCTTACTGCTAAATTCTGAAAAAACAGAGGTGTTAATTATAGGACCTAAAAACTCCGCTTGTAATAACCTAGAACACTGTCTAAAACTTGATGGTTGCTCTGTCAATTCTTCGTCATCAGTTAGGAACCTAGGTGTGCTATTTGATCGCAATCTTTCCTTAGAAAGCCACGTTTCTAGCATTTGTAAAACTGCATTTTTCCATCTCAAAAATATATCTAAATTACGGCCTATGCTCTCAATGTCAAATGCAGAAATGTTAATCCATGCATTTATGACCTCAAGGTTAGATTATTGTAATGCTTTATTGGGTGGTTGTTCTGCACGCTTAGTAAACAAACTACAGCTAGTCCAAAATGCAGCAGCAAGAGTTCTTACTAGAACCAGGAAGTATGACCATATTAGCCCGGTCCTGTCAACACTGCACTGGCTCCCTATCAAGCATCGTATAGATTTTAAAATATTGCTTGTTACTTATAAAGCCCTGAATGGTTTAGCACCTCAGTATTTGAATGAGCTCCTTTTACATTATAATCCTCTACGTCCGCTACGTTCTCAAAACTCAGGCAATTTGATAATACCTAGAATATCAAAATCAACTGCGGGCGGCAGATCCTTTTCCTTTTTGGCGCCTAAACTCTGAAATAACCTACCTAACATTGTTCGGGAGGCAGACACACTCTTGCAGTTTAAATCTAGATTAAAGACCCATCTCTTTAACCTGGCATACACATAACATACTAATATGCTTTTATTATCCAAATCCGTTAAAGGATTTTTAGGCTGCATTAATTAGGTAAACCGGAACCGGAAACACTTCCCATAACACCCTATGTACGTGCTACATCATTAGAAGAATGGCATCTACGCTAATATTTGTCTGTTTCTCTCTTGTTCCGAGGTCACCGTGGCCACCAGATCCAGTCTGTATCCAGATCAGAGGGTCACTGCAGTCACCCGGATCCAGTACGTATCCAGACCAGATGCTGGATCAGCACCTAGAAAGGACCTCTACATCCCTGAAAGACAGCGGAGACCAGGACAACTAGAGCCCCAGATACAGATTCCCTGTAAAGACCTAGTCTCAGAGGAGCACCAGGACAAGACCACAGGAAACAGATGATTCTTCTGCACAATCTGACTTTGCTGCAGCCTGGAATTGAACTACTGGTTTCGTCTGGTCAGAGGAGAACTGGCCCCCCAACTGAGCCTGGTTTCTCCCAAGGTTTTTTTCTCCATTCTGTCACCGATGGAGTTTCGGTTCCTTGCCGCTGTCGCCTCTGGCTTGCTTAGTTGGGGACACTTCATCTACAGCGATATCGTTGACTTGATTGCAAATAAATGCACAGACACTATTTAACTGAAGTCAAAGTCAAAGCCACCTTTATTTATATAGCACTTTAAACAAAATACATTGCGTCAAAATAACTGAACAACATTCATTAGGAAAACAGTGTCAATAATGCAAAAATGATAGTTAAAGGCAGTTCATCATTGGATTCAGTTATGTCATCTCTGTTCAGTTAAATAGTGTCTGTGCATTTATTTGCAATCAAGTCAACGATATCGCTGTAGATGAAGTGTCCCCAACTAAGCAAGCCAGAGGCGACAGCGGCAAGGAACCAAAACTCCATCGGTGACAGAATGGAGAAAAAAACCTTGGGAGAAACCAGGCTCAGTTGGGGGGCCAGTTCTCCTCTGACCAGACGAAACCAGTAGTTCAATTCCAGGCTGCAGCAAAGTCAAATTGTGCAGAAGAATCATCTGTTTCCTGTGGTCTTGTCCTGGTGCTCCTCTGAGACAAGGTCTTTACAGGGGATCTGTATCTGGGGCTCCAGTTGTCCTGGTCTCCGCTGTCTTTCAGGGATGTAGAGGTCCTTTCTAGGTGCTGATCCAGCATCTGGTCTGGATACGTACTGGATCCGGGTGACTGCAGTGACCCTCTGATCTGGACACAGACTGGATCTGGTGGCTACGGTGACCTCGGAACAAGAGAGAAACAGACAAATATTAGCATAGATGCCATTCTTCTAATGATGTAGCAAGTACATAGGGTGTTATGGGAAGTGTTTCCGGTTCCGGTTTGCCTAATTAATGCAGCCTAAAAATCCTTTAACGGATTTGGATAATAAAAGCATATTAGTATGTTATGTGTATGCCAGGTTAAAGAGATGGGTCTTTAATCTAGATTTAAACTGCAAGAGTGTGTCTGCCTCTCGAACAATGTTAGGTAGGTTATTCCAGAGTTTGGGCACCAAATAGGAAAAGGATCTGCCGCCTGCAGTTGATTATGATATTCTAGGTATTATCAAATTGCCTGAGTTTTGAGAACGTAGCGGACGTAGAGGATTATAATGTAAAAGGAGCTCATTCAAATACAGAGGTGCTAAACCATTCAGGGCTTTATAAGTAATAAGCAATATTTTAAAATCTATGCGATGCTTGATAGGGAGCCAGTGCAGTGTTGACAGGACCGGGCTAATATGATCATACTTCCTGGTTCTAGTAAGAACTCTTGCTGCTGCATTTTGGACTAGCTGTAGTTTGTTTACTAAGCGTGCAGAACAACCACCCAATAAAGCATTACAATAATCTAACCTTGAGGTCATAAATGCATGGATTAACATTTCTGCATTTGACATTGAGAGCATAGGCCGTAATTTAGATATATTTTTGAGATGGAAAAATGCAGTTTTACAAATGCTAGAAACGTGGCTTTCTAAGAAAAGATTGTGATCAAATAGCACACCTAGGTTCCTAACTGATGACGAAGAATTGACAGAGCAACCATCAAGTCTTAGACAGTGTTCTAGGTTATTACAAGCGGAGTTTTTAGGTCCTATAATTAACACCTCTGTTTTTTCAGAATTTAGCAGTAAAAAATTACTCGTCATCCAGTTTTTTGTATCGACTATGCAATCCATTAGTTTTTCAAATTGGTGTGTTTCACCGGGCTGCGAAGGAATATATGAACAGAGATGACATAACTGAATCCAATGATGAACTGCCTTTAACAATCATTTTTGCATTATTGACACTGTTTTCCTAATGAATGTTGTTCAGTTGCTTTGACGCAATGTATTTTGTTTAAAGCGCTATATAAATAAAGGTGACTTTGACTTTGACTTTGAATTATTTTTTCCCATTGCTTTTATGGACTCTCTATGGGTTTCTCCCTTGACGTCATGCCTCCACGTCCCCCCGACAACCTCATAGACAGTAAAAGATTATCTGTGAGCTTCTCCTCCTGGCCATACGGTAATTTCTCTACTGTGCGACAGAGAGTCGCAGGTTATGATGCAATCATTAGCCTATTTTTACAAAAACTGCTTCTACGGTGCAACAACATAAAATACAAGGTAATGGAGCCTTTTATACATTATTGTGTTTCTTTAGAAATAATTAATGGACAAATGGAGTCTTTAAACGCCTCAGATGTAAAGTTATTCACTGTCAAAGTAACAGCAGGTGGGGGTCCGCTAGCCAATGGCGGCGCCCAGGGGTGCTTCAAAAAAATATGAAACCCTGCCCCCCTGCATAAAACAATCTGTGTCTGTATTGTATCAAACATCAAGAATCAGGTTCTTCTTCTTCAATGAATTTTATTGGCAGCTTATAATCTTTGTGCATTACTGCCATCTACTGGATTGAGGTGTGATCACATTGGGAAGTCATAAATAAATAAATAAATATCATATATATATATATAGTTAGGGAAGACATAGAGTCCGAACAAATAACAGATTTATATGGTTTCACTTCTTCTAACCACTGTAGTGCCATTATGATGGCTGTCATCTCTGCAGAGAAGATCGATAGGTGATTTTGAGGTTCTTTTTTGTAGTGTAACATTATATTTAGCAATGTAAACAGCCACCCCCGTTTTACCTGCTGGTTGTTTGGATGCATTTGTACTGTGTCATTATACATTACTTCTAGACATCGCTTTACACAATCCCGTCTTGATTATATTTTTAGCTTCCAGATTAACTACAGGATAGCAGAAAAACCAAGGTGGAATTGTATTAAAGTTAACATTTTTGCAGCAAGGTATAGTACTAATACCCATGTCCAAGAATCATTTACATTTACATTTAATCATTTAGCAGACGCTTTTATCCAAAGCGACTTACAAATGAGAACAATAGAAGCAGTCAGGTCAACAAGAGAACAACAACAGTATACAAGTGCCATGACAAGTCTCAGTTAGTCTAGTATAGAACGCATAGACAGTTTTTTTTTTGTTTTGTTTTTTAATAAATGAAAAGACAAGAAAAGGAAAAGTGCTAGTATTGGTTGGTTAAGTGCTGAAAAATATGAGTCTTTAGATGTTTCTTAAAATGAGTAAAGATTCAGCTGTACGAATTGAGATTGGGAGGTCATTCCACCAGCTCGGCACAGTCCAGGAAAAGGTCCGTGAGAGTGATTTTGAACTTCTTTGGGATGGCACCACAAGGCGTCGTTCACTTGCAGAGCGCAAACTTCTGGAGGGCACATAAGATTTAACCAGTGAGTTTAGGTATGTTGGTGCCGTGCCAGTGGTCGTCTTGTAGGCAAGCATCAGTACCTTGAATTTGATGCGAGCGGCTACTGGTAGCCAGTGTAACCTGATGAGGAGAGGAGTAACGTGAGCTTTTTTTGACTCATTGAAGACAACCCTTGCTGCTGCATTCTGGATCAATTGCAGAGGCTTGACAGTACATGCAGGAAGGCCCACCAGGAGAGCATTATAATAGTCCAGTCTGGAGAGAACAAGAGCTTGGACAAGAAGTTGGGTGGCTTGCTCTGACAGGAAGGGTCTAATCCTCCTAATGTTGTATAAGGCAAACCTGCACGACCGGGTCGTTGTAGCAATGTGGTCTGTGAAGCTTAACTGATGATCCATCACAACTCCTAGGTTTCTGGCTGTCCTCGAAGGAGTAATGGTTGACGAACCCAGCTGTATAGAGAAGTTGTGATGAAGCAATAGGTTAGCTGGAATCACCAGGAGTTCTGTCTTCGTAAGGTTAAGCTGAAGGTGATGGTCATTCATCCAGCTAGAAATGTCACTCAGACAGGCTGAAATGTGAGCAGCTACCGTCGGGTCATCTGGTTGGAATGAGAATTAGAGTTGGGTGTCATCAGCGTAGCAGTGATAAGAAAAGCCATGCTTATGAATGACAGATCCTAATGACGTCATGTAGATGAAGAAGAGAAGTGGTCCAAGTACTGAGCCTTGAGGAACCCCAGTAGTAAGGTGTTGTGACTTAGAAACATCACCCCTCCAAGACACACTGAAGGATCTGTCAGAGAGGTAGGACTTAACCCACAGGAGTGCGGTTCCAGAGATGCCCATCTTTCTGAGGGTGGACAGGAGAATCTGGTGATTAACGGTGTCAAAAGCAGCAGACAGGTCCAGTAAGATGAGTACTGAGGATTTTGAAGCTGCTCTTGCTAGTCGCAGGGCTTCAGTAACCGAGAGCAGAGCAGTCTCAGTTGAGTGGCCACTTTTGAAGCCAGATTGGTTGCTGTCCAGGAGGTTGTTCTGTACAAGGAACATAGAAAGCTGGTTGAACACATCTCACTCAAGTGTCTTTGCAATGAATGGAAGAAGGGATACTGGTCTGTAGTTTTCAAGAAGCGCTGGATTTAGAGATGGTTTCTTGAGCAGTGGGCTTGCCCGAGCCTGCTTGAATGCTGTGGGAAATGTTCCAGAGTGAGGAGAGGAGTTGATAATGTGAGTAAGCGAAGGTATGACTGAAGAAGAGATCACTTGAAGGAGGTGAGTTGGGATCGGATCAAGTGGACAAGTAGTAGGATGATTGGACAGGAGAGGTTTGGAAACGTTCATCGCTGAGAGTGGGGAGAAGGAGGAGAAAGAGTGTGTGTTGGTCATTGTGAAGTTGTCCTCAGTCTGCGGTGTGGAGAATTGGTCACTGATGGTTCTTGTCTTATTTGTGAAGAAAACTGCAAAGTCGCCCGCTGTAAGAGTCGATGGAGGAGGTGGTGGCGGCGGATTAAGAAGAGAAGAGAAAGTCTTGAAGAGTGTCCGAGCATCACAACAGCTGTTAATTTTGTTGTGGTAGTAGGATGTTTTAGCCGTGAAGACATTTGCAGAGAAGGAAGAGAGGAGAGACTGATACACACTGAGGTCGGTAGAGTTTCTTGATTTCTGCCATTTCCTCTCTGCAGCCCTGAGTTTAGAGCGATGTTCACAGAGAACCTCAGAAAGCCAGGGGGCAGATGGGGCGGTGCATGCTGGTTTAGACAACAGTGGGCAAAAGTTGTCCAAGCAAGATGTTAAAGTGGAGCAAAGAGTGTCCGTAGCGCTGTTCGTGTCCAGAGCTGAAAACTGAGAGAGTGCAGGAAGTGAGGATGAAACCACAGAAGATAGGCGAGATGGAGAGAGTGAGCGTAGGTTGCACTTGGACTTGTCTCGGACTTGGTCATTGGACTCACCAAATGTTCTCGTTGATCTCGACTGAGTTCAGCAAAAACATTTAAATTCTCCTTAAAAACAAATCCACATTTGCACTCTGTCTGTAGCCTGCGCTCTATGCTTAGATGTTTTTAATTTAATTTTGTTCCTGTTAGATTGTGTTTAATTTACGTCTACACCTAGATAGCCTTAAAAATACCCTTTACAATAATGAAATACTAATTAATGTTGTACAGTATAGGGGTTGCAAGACTACTGATTTCTACTAGTCGATTTTTTATAAAAAAATGTTTGAGTTAATCGACTACTCGTGGTTCATGCTATTGTAAATGAAAACACATTAAATAGTTTTTCTTTTTATCAATAAACGCTTATTAATATATAGCCATATGCAACAATTACATATGAAAATTTAAAAAACTTTATTATTATGACATTACATATTTAAATGTTCATGCAACATACAGTATTTGTATCTGTAACAATCACAACATGTTTCGTATCTGCATTCGGATACAACGTCGTACAGTTACTTGATAAGACCGTTATGACTTTTTATCTTTTTTTCATAGTTATCACTGAACAAGTATGTCGTGTTAAACTAAAATAATTATTAATTTCTAAAATAATTATTATCATGCAAGCAGAGAGATGTCATGAAAAACGTTGAGCGATCATTTAAACACGAATGAATCAATTCAATGCGCATATTTTCATTACACAGAACACTTTCTTAATGAAGTCTTAATGTTTATTGATCTTCACTAAACAAATGTGTGTGTGTGCCGCGCAAACCAGCAAAAGATAAAGATGCAAACATGTAGGACAAGTGGAACATGTATCCGTGTCTAAGCTTATTATTAGCCTACTCTTGAGAGAGAACTGGTTTAGTTTTTGAGAGACTGAGACGCGCAGCGTGGCTGTTTGATTGGTGAGCGCGCTGTGCTTATTTCATTCATTCGTTTCATATCGTAGCCTAAGCTTTAAGTCATTGTCTTTTAAATATATACAAATAATATAACATGGACGATGTATTATTATAGGTGAAATTACTCTGCAAAGCTCTGATTTCTGAGAGATGCACGGAGAGACAACAGCAATGCGGTGCTTGATTTGAGCTCTTTGCATTCATAAAGTTTACATTCATTCACTTCACACTCGTGACTTTAGAGGTCTGTGTATAATATTGCGCTGATCCCCTGACTAGCAAACACCTGACTGTGCCAGCTTCAGCCGAGTACTCAGGCAGAATTATTCCTTGTCTATTATTATTTTTTGAAGCCATTATCCGTGGCATTCCGAATAAGGTATTCGGCTTCAGGCACAACCACACAAGGTATCAGTCATTAAAATTTTTGACCACAGATATAATTTCAACAAACAGCAGCATTACAAAGTAAATAAAATGTAAATAAAGTACATAAAAATAATTTGACCCTACAGCTCCAAACTCGGTCCTAGAGGGCTCCGACCCTAATTATACACACTTAAGTTTAGCTCCAACCCTAATTATACACACTTGAAACAACAAATCAAGGTCTTACTAGACACAAGAAACTTCCAGATAGTGTTAAGGCCAGTTGGAGCTAAACTCTGCAGGGCATTGGCCTTCCAGGATCTAATTTGGAGACCCCTGTCCTACAGAGTTGTTACTTCGCACATGCTTTTTGATCATTACAAATAATAATGTAAAATTATTTTCTTAGAATAGGAGATATGCTGTCTCTCGCATCACATACATTAGCAGTATTTAAGTAAGTGGACTTGAAGAAGACCCTTTTTTCTCTCATTTGGACTCAGTCTTGACTTGGACTTGAAATTTTTGGACTTGGACTTTACTTGGACTCGAACCTCTTTGGACTCGGTCTTGACTCAGTCTCGACTAGTACTAGTCTTGGACTTGACTGGGACTCGACAAAGCTGGACTTGACTACAGCTCTAGATATTTGAATCACATGTCACTTTAGGTGTGGTTATGAGTACTTCATAAGAAAATCTTACTCTAAATTGTAGAACCTCTTCTGTATGATCAACACAAGAAAGACACAAGTGTAATAATATAAATTGTATTAACAAAAAGATAGGCAAGAGTAATCAAAAACTACTAAATGAATACCATAAATGAAATGGGAATAAAGTGGATAAGATGCATAAAATGCAAGAGATTATGTTAGGTGTTGCAATGTCAAAGCTACGTTATCTGGAAAGATAAACTGTTGCTACTCTGAAATAATTAAGATGAAGAACCCTATTATGCTATAAGATTTGCTATAAACTGCAATCAACTATATAATATCTAATGTTAATTAGAAAAATCATACACTGATAATAACTAACATTGCCATGGTCTCTGGAAGCGGTTTGGATAAGTGATATTTACGTTCTCTGTGTTTGAGTGAGCAGTCTGGTAGCGATGACTTCATCCACTGGTTGTGCTGGTAGCAATGCAGTGGGGAAAGGAGCAGGAATCTGTTTCGACAGCCTTGAACATGAAGCGCTGGAGGATGCTGATCTCCTGGAGCACCAAAAGGTCCTAAAATCTGGAAACTGCATATGTGGCCCTGGAGTAGGTGCAGAAAGTCCTAAGCCTGGAACATGTAAGCAAAGGTACCTTTGAATGAAGGTTTGCTCGCCAGAGCTTAACTTTGTAGTAGATGTCTGTGAGTCTTTGCCTCTCTGTACTAGAGACTCAGAACTTTGTCAATCTGCTTTGTCTCTCTGTGCTGGAGACTCAGGACGTGCTGCATCTGTTGTTGTCTCACTGGACAAAGACTCTAAATGAAGTCTGAACGTAGATTATCTCTTTCCTTGCAGACTGGAGGCTCAGAACGTGGTTGTATCTGTTGCTACCTCGAAGCTGGAGACTTAGGACTTGGTATCTGTTATTGCCCCTTCCCTCACGGGCCTGAGGCTCGGAATGTTGGTGATCTGTTGCAGTCTCACCTTCACAAGCCGGAGACTCAGAATCTTTGTTGATCTGTTAGTGACTACGGGATGTATCAGAGACTCAGAACTTCCTCTGTTAGTGTCTCTCCCTGACAGGACTCAGAACTGTTGTAGCTGTTATTTCCTCTTCCCTCACAGGACTCAGACTCAGTACAAGGAGTGTCTTTTGGGAAGGTATATTTATCTCTTTTCGATGAGGAGGCAATTTGCAATGTGGTGCTTCTCCATTTCCAGGCTGTGATTGGCTGTTTCTATCAGAGTGGGAGGACACCGTGTGACCCACCCCTTATTTCCTCCTGTGGAACTTATTTGCATAGTAGAAAACACACATTCAGAGGTTTACCATTGGATTTCTCACCAAACCAAAAACTTTGGTCTCCCGTGTATGGTTTGATTAGTTCCCAGGTGTGTCTAGTTTTCCCTCCACATGTGTTCTGTGTCCCTGTTAATTTTGTTATTCCATGCACCTGTATTTCCCCAATTATCCTGTCTTTATAAGCCAGGATGAACTGCCCCCTCTCCTCTCTCCGATGTCTCCACTGTTCCCGTCCAGCCCTCCTTCGTCCTTGGTTTCCTCATCCAGCCCTGAGGGGGCTTCCAATTCTCCAGTGCCTGTTCCCTAGCTAATCCCAGGATGGGCTCCTGTTCCCCAGCTAAGCCCAGGATGGGCACCTGATCCCAAGTTAAGCCCAGGGATGGCCCCTGAGTCCGCTCCAGAACTCAGCCAGGAGAGCATTGGACTGTCCATAATGGCACTAGCATTTGTGTGGGTCTGGGCCACTCACACATCGGCTCCAGCCCCAGAGCTTGCTCCAGTGCCCTGCTTCTAGAAGGTGTCCTCCAGTGCCTGCTCCTAGAAAGTGTACTCCTGTGGCCGCTCCTATGAAATGCACCCCCCCACCCATTCCTCCCTCCTCCACCGCTCTTGTCTTCCAGCCCCTCCAGCCCCTTGGCTCTACCTCAGTCCTCTGTTGCTCTGGCTCCACCATGGCCTTCTGGATCTGCATCTCCGCAACAGTCGCCCGAGTCATCAGTTCCGCCTAGGACCTCCGGATCCTCCTTGTCTCCCTGGCTCTTTGTCTCCTCAGGCTCCTCCTCCACCTGCTCCACCGCCATTGGTCGGTCCCCTGGAGTCAGCGAGAGTGGAGTCTCTTCTATGGCTCCTACAACCATTGGCTCCTCCTCCTGTCTCCTCCCTGGCCCCTCCCTTGTGATCTCCTCCCTGGCTACTTCTTCCATGGTCCCTGTATGCTGGCCCCCTCCCAGGAGTCAGTCCTCCATCGGAACCTCCTCCCAAGTTCCCACCCACGCCTCCCTCTGTTTCTATGGTGCAAGGTCGTACCTTCTGGGAGGGAGGAGTAATGTCACACCTCTGGACTCTTTGTGTGTTTTTTGCCCCTGTGACCCAGTTTCTGTCTCCTGTGTATGGTTTGTTTAGTTCCCAGTTGTGTCTAGTTTTTCCTCCACATGTTTTCCATGTCCCTGTTAATTTAGTTATTCCATGCACCTGTATTTCCCCAATCATTCTGTCTTTATAGCCCTTGTCCTTTCAGTTCAGTTTTGTCGGGTCTACCAGTTACTTACGTGTGTCTTCCTCCATTGTCCCATGTTGGATATACCCTTTGTTGGATTAAAAAAGGCTTATTTTGCTTAACCTTGGCTCTGTGTTCCTTCTGGGCAGCATATCGTGACTGGTCACTTCACATAAAATTTGGACCCCAGAGACATCGAGCATCGCGTTCAGTCAGGCCATGTTAGTCACGCTTGCATCAGCTGTTCCTGACGTGTACCAATCCAGTCTTGACACCTATCACCTGCGGTCTATTTAAATTCCCATTATTCAGTGTCTCTTCCATCGCATTGCTGCTTGCAATTAACTGATCGCATCGCTGCTTGCAAATCAAACTGTTGCATCGGTTCTTGCAAATCAAACTGTTGCAGTTTGTTTCAGAACATCTGAAATCCGCATCTGAGATAAGTGAATGCTTTTAATCCATATCGCTGTGTATGTTGCCTGGTGGTTAACATGGTTTTGCATCGGTTGCAGGAACGAATATTAAGCATATTTGCAGCAGCATTTATACATCTGTGTTCATACATCTGGAGCAATATGCAGCTAGAGCATGCAATCGCTCTAAGGACACGCCAATAAGGCCATGAGAACAGGGTTAAACGAGACCAGCACTCTCGTGTAAGCATTTCAACGGGGGATCGCTGTATTTAGCGGCGAAATATCAATGTCACTGGTGTTTATTTCTAAGGTTGATGTCACATTAACTGTGTGAGTGTTTCAGATGCACGCAGCTTCAAAAGCAGGTATTTATCGCTCTATGGCTTCTATACATAGGGTTATAAGAACGTGACAAAAATAGCCACGTTTACATGTATTTTATTTCTTCATCCAGATTTAAAGATTCGGTGGACCACATGAGAAGTTATCTAATCCGATGTGGTGTTTACATGTGCTCGTGCTTCGATTTTGGGACATAAGTGGCTACGATGACATGCAAATTACCAGAGAGAGAGAAAAAAGAAAAAAAAGAAAAAAAAAACAGGGTTGCATTAATATTTTTAATAGCTGCTCGCACTTGCTTGGAATTAACAGACTAATATTGAACCTCTAGTGTTCATTAGTGTGCTCAGTCATGTGGCCTGCACACGATCACATACACACTAAGGCCGTCTTCTATCGTACCACTGGTGTGGTCGGGGCCATTAAGTATACCCACTTGTTTTGTTGCTTCACAAAATCTGTAATTTACTATCATGAATCGTTCCCTTTAATGGTGTACCATACAGTTGTGAAACTAGTGATTCTTTGTTGTAATTGGAGTATTATCAGTTCTGTCATCTCACATTTCCCCACCCATCATCTACTGAGTGCGCGTGTCCGCTGCAGCAAGAGAACTCCCCTGAAATGCCATCGGGAGCACCGGGACATTTCTGGTCCGGTTGAGTGAGAGCTGATCGCCGAAGCGAGGGAATTCTCCCCCACTTTAGGCACCGTTTCTAAATTACACCAAACTGCAAAAAAGTGTGAGGCGGCGCTACGCACTGCATCCGCCAGCTGCACGCAAGAGCAGAGTCTCCCGCACAGCGCTGAGTTTGAGAAACAATGTAAAGTGATAAACCGCTTCATCCATTCAGATGTTACACAGAATTATTGATACTGTCGTGTCGTGTGACACATGAGAACATTAAAGGTTATGTAATGTTGCTGGCTGAAAACATTCAGAATAATGTTAATGGCATGAAGAGGAAAACTGGAAAACACCAAGGCATGTCAATTCAGCAAGGGGAAATAACTGTAGCCTAAGACCTTCTTTAATGCAGCTCTGAAATGAATTGTATTATGATACATATAAAAAAGGTAAATTTAAATGGTAAAATACATGATTCTCACCAAGTTTGTTAAAACTTGAATCACGAGGGGGCAGCTTATGAGCAACATCTTACAACATTTACAAATGGGTTTATGAATCTGTAATAATTCTTACAATGACAGGCAAATTTTTTTATTGAGCTATTCACTATCATAGGCTGCATCCGAAAACTGAAAAATGCTGCCTTCGGATGTCGCATTCCAAGGCTTCAAGGCACGTCCGAAATCAATGTCAGCTTCATTTCCTGTCTCCTGAGATGACTTCATCTGGCCGATTTTTGAAGGCAGCATAGATGTATCCTTCGCTGCCTTTGATATTCCACAATCCCGTGCGTTCCATTCTGTGACAGTTAAGCCTAAAAATAAAGATGGCGTCTGAAAGTTGCCGTCGGTGGCCAGTTTGTGTGTAAATGTATGTTTCTGAACAACGTTTTCCACTTATGTAATTTCTAGCGAGAAATTAATATTGCAGTAATGAAATATCCACTTAGTTATAACCAAAGCTCTCTATATTTTGCTGTAGATCATTAAACCATTACTCCGCATCAGAAGCCTGTCTGAAATCCGTTTCATGAGGTGCCTTCGGGACAAAACGCTGCCTGCAAAGTCATTGCCTGATTAGACAGCAAGCCAGCAAGTGGAATTTTATCATCTTTGTCCACTATTTCCCAGTCTCTACTGTAATGTCAGTGTCTACTAATCACTGAATGCACAGCGTTGCCGACATCACATTCCGATTCTGATGACTGACTATTGATGTGATTACATGGGTACAAGTAATCAGTTTAACATATTTACATGGCAGGAATTTAACTTAGTTCGGTTATAGAAGGTTATCCTACCTCTCAACAGATTACCATTTTCGTTTTTTTTTATTTATTCTGACGGAGGTGTTTCTATGGAGCATTTTCATTCATACTGGACACCATTCTAAGTTTCTGAAGGGTGCATGCTACCCCTGCTGGACTACCACCCTCCATTATGCAACCTACAGCATCAATACATATTACATGTTCCTCATGCCGCAGCAAGGGGTCGTATGTATCACACGTTTGCTTAAAGGGGGGCTACAATGGTGTTTTATGGATTCAGAGTTGTTCAGTGTTGAAGAGATGGATTTTCATGCTAAATATGGCCAATTCGGATGAGTGGAGAAATCTTATTTCTGGGTGGTACAAGTTTCGGTAGTTTTTTCGATGATGGATCTATGACGTAGACGATGGTGGAACTCCTTATGAGCATTTCTCTTGGGAAAGCATGCCCATGCACATCTCGACCAGAGGAGAGCGAGACCTCGCCCGTAAACACGCTTCATCAGGAAATCGTTGGCAGCACTGCATATGATTTGTTTGAGAATGTCTCCAAATAAGTGTGTTTTGGATGTGAGGGGAAAGTTTACCATGTTCAGCTTCTCAAAGAACCTAGCTTTACGTGGGCCGTGGATGCAGTTGCTTTTCTGGGGAAGCAATGGAGTGTAGCAAGTGTTGTTCTCGTAATTTCAGTGATGAATGTTTTATAAACAAGACAAGGTTGATGCTGGATTTGCACATCGTTTGCTATTAAAACATGGTAGAAGACCCCAGTCAGGTAAGTACAACTGCATCAGATTTCTGTCTTTTGTTGGAAATCAGCACATAAGTGAATATATGTTATGGAAACAACACAAATCAGTGTTATAGCTCCGCCCACAGCATGCGTCCAGGAGCTTGGTTTTCCAGAGAGAATCGGAAGCTGTATTTTTGTTTTTCAGATATGACCAGGCTGGGGACTTTTGGAGATGGGGATTCGTACTGCTCTGTGGGTACTCGGGATTGGCATGAGATTTAAGCATTTTAAGAAACATGCTTGTTGCACATCCTCAGTTGCTTAACTTGGGGTGATGCTTCCCCCTTTGTGATTTTTACAGTATGGTAGATAAATAAAATTGGATAATACTGCCATCATATCAGACTGCTGCTGCTAGGGGCATATGCTTCCCCCTTTACAATCACAGTTGCTTAAGCATTTTAAGAACATTCTTGTTGCACATCCTCTATTGCTTAACTTTGGATGACGCTCCCACCTTAATGTGATTTTTCAGCATGTTAGACTTAAATTGAATGATATACAAACTGCCATTGTATTAGGCTGCTGCTGCTGCTGCCAGGGGTGCAAGCTTCCCCCTTAATGTGATTTATCAGCATGTTAGACTTAAATTGAATGATATACAAACTGCCATCGTATTAGGCTGCTGCTGCTGCCAGGGGTGTATGCTTCCCCCATACAGTTCTCTCAAATATTTTGCATAAGCAGCTAAGCAACATGCTTGTTGTATACTTCTCTCCGAGTTTGGGTGATGCTTCCCCCATAAATATAGTATCAAGCAACATTTCTCATTGCTGGCCATTCAAATTGCATCAGTTGTGTTGGGGAGTTTTGGCATATGGTTGTTTTGGGGGTTTATCTTGCTGCTCTCCCCGCTCTGTCCAAGCATGGCTGCATGGACAGGCGTGTGGAGTGTTGCCCAGAACATATCCATACCGCCAACACTAACTGTATGCAATTATAATTGTCATAAATATACTTGACGGAAGTGGTCCTAATTGAAATCGAGTATCGCATTAGTTCAGTCAGGTCACGTTAGTCACGCTTGCATCAGCTGACAGTCAGCTGTTCCTGACGTGTACCAATCCAGTCTTGACACCTATAGCCTGCGGTCTATTTAAATTCCCATTATTCAGTGTCTCTTCCATCGCATTGCTGCTTGCAATTAACTCCCTCCTCCAACCCCAACTCCACCAACTGAACCTGTAATCCGATCTAACTTGTTCTTTCTTTACAGTGTCTTCATTGGAAGCAGTCTCTATCACATTTTGTTTACAACTCATGTAATTGTGAATTGTAATTATATATGCTTATAATGGTTCTGTTCTGTACCCCAGGGGGGTTTGTCTTGCTGCTCTCCCTGCTCTGTCCAAGCATGGCTGCATGGACAGGTGTGTGGAGTGTTGCCAAGAACATAACCATACCGCCAACACTAACTGTATGCAATTATAATTGTCATAAATGTACTTGACGGAAGTGGTCCTGATTGAACTAAATTAAGTGATAAAACGAGAGCATTATCCTATGCTAACTGTGGAAGAGGTAGTATCAAGAATGCCTAATGGAAATTACTTCACATTACTTGATGCAAATAAAGGATTATTTTCCTAATGAATGTTGTTCAGTTGCTTTGACGCAATGTATTTTGTTTAAAGCGCTATATAAATAAAGGTGACTTTGACTTTGACTTTGATTATGGCAAATCAAGCTGGAACAAGAAAGTTTGAATATATATACAATCCACACACCCATTGGAAGATAATGCTTTCTTCGTTTACCCTTTGGGTTCTCTTCAGCTTCAGAGGACTTTCAAAGGTACATAGCCCAGATGATCGAAGGCCTGGAAGGTGTTGTGGACATTATTGATGACCTATTAGTGTGGGGAGACACAAATAAAAAGAATGATAAAAGACTAATACAGTTATTGAAAAGAGCAAGAGAAAATTATCTGAAACTAAAAAAAAAAACTGCTTGAGAAAGATAGTATATGGCTGCAAGAAATTCCACCAATATGTGTACAGGAAAAAAAATTGAAATTGACCATAAACCGTTACAAAGCATTTTGTAGCAAGCCATTACCATTATTAAGCTCTGGTGAGACTTCAGAGAATGCTTCTATATCTTAAGAGGTACAATCTCAATGTGATCTACAAACCTGGTAAAGAATTATATATTGCTGATGCTCTGAGCCATGCATATTTGATAGAGGAGACAGGGGATCTGTTGGGAGAAAAATTTGAGGTCAATTGGGTGGCATTAAAACTTCGTATTTCTGAAAAAAAAAGGAACTCTTCAGGAAAGCCACAGCAGATGATGCTGATATGTAAGCATTAAAGAATGCCATCAGAGATGGCTGGTTGAAAGAGAAATCTGCACCAGAAGAAGAAGAAGAAGTGGTCATGTGTGTTGTGTGTTTACAGAGCTTGTGGGGAGCCCAGCCTGTACAGGCCCGAACACCTGCCGGCATTACAGGGTCACTTCCCTTATCCTCACATGCCAGGCTGTCACAAGCCTCATACCGACACCTTGTGTTTTCTCCCACACACAGAGGAATCAGGTGAGTGTTACACTTTACACCCAGACTCCACCCTCTGCCGTCACAGGCCTCAGACTGAGTCCCTGTGTTCCACCATGCTGCTCCACCGTGGGTACATCAGTGGCTCTGTTGGTTCCTCTGGCACGGTCTCTCTGAGCCTGGTTAGTGCTCCCCAGTCCTAAAGTTCTAAGTGACCTACCCCCCGAGGTAGCTCTTACTATCGTTTCAGCGTATGCTCCATCCACGAGACAAGCCTATGTGCTGAAGTGGAACATGCTCATCGAATGGTGTTCCTCCCACCCAGAGGACCCTCAGAGATGTTCGATCAGAGACATGCTTTAATTTCTGCAGCAAGGGTTGGAGCATAGGATGTTCACCTCCATCCTTAAGGTTTACGTTGCAGCTATTTCGGCCCATCACAACCCCATAGAGGGAAGTTCGATGGGGAAGCACGATCTGGTCATCGGGTTTCTTAGGGGGGCCAG
Source organism: Carassius carassius (assembly GCF_963082965.1). NCBI lineage: Eukaryota > Metazoa > Chordata > Actinopteri > Cypriniformes > Cyprinidae > Carassius > Carassius carassius. The sequence goes on from NC_081779.1 coordinate 31,205,107, forward strand.
GAGGTTAAATCATCCTAGACCTCCCTCCCTTCCCTCTTAGTATTAGGCACTGGTGCTAAGAGCCCTACAAACTGCCCCTTTCAAGCCTTTGCAGAAAACCCTGTTCCTGACTGCATCGGCCTCTATCGAGAGAGAGAGAGAGAGAGAGAGAGAGAGAGAGAGATTTATCCTTTCGGAAATGTGTTCTAAACCATACAGTACGTCTGATACATTTATACATAAGACAACAAGACAGTTGACAAGACAGAATTCAAAACAAAATATACAACAAAATTTCCCTCTCCCCAAACACCCCCACACATACCCAACATCAGGACAGAAGACTCAAACCCCACTACACATAACTAGGATAATAAAGTGCAATTGTGCATACTGTAACAGTCAAACTGGAAAGAAAGTACATGATGCTATTTAAAGTGCTGTCTTGCAGGTAAGTTTTTATTCATAAATGTAAAGCTAGTTGGAATGAATGACTTACTGGCTAGATTAGTTTTGAAAGAGGGTAGCCTATACCTCCTCCCTGATGGCAACAACTCATATGCCTGGTGTAGGGGGTGTGACATATCTCTATTAATTGCTTGACCTTTCTTCAACACCCTTCTTTCACAGGTAATAGCCATACTGTCTCGTTTTTTCCCCGCAACCTTGCTAGCCAGGTTAACTATCTTGCTAAGTCTGTTTTTATTGGTCACTGACAAAGAGAAATACCAGGCAACACAACAAAAAAGTAGAATGCTCTCCACAAATGAGTGATAAAAAAATAACATCATATCACTATCCATTCTAAATTGTCTTAGTCTCCACATAAAATGCAGCCTCTGCAGCCCCTTTTTATAGACGGTGTCAGTATTACTGTTCCATTGCAACTTACAACCCGAATTCCGGAAAAGTTGGGACGTTTTTTAAATTTTAATAAAATGAAAACTAAAAGACTTTCAAATCACATGAGCCAATATTTTATTCACAATAGAACATAGATAACATAGCAAATGTTTAAACTGAGAAAGTTTACAATTTTATGCACAAAATGAGCTCATTTCAATTTTGATTTCTGCTACAGGTCTCAAAATAGTTGGGACGGGGCATGTTTACCATGGTGTAGCATCTCCTTTTCTTTTCAAAACAGTTTGAAGACATCTGGGCATTGAGGCTATGAGTTGCTGGAGTTTTGCTGTTGGAATTTGGTCCCATTCTTGCCTTATATAGATTTCCAGCTGCTGAAGAGTTCGTGGTCGTCTTTGACGTATTTTTCATTTAATGATGCGCCAAATGTTCTCTATAGGTGAAAGAACTGGACTGCAGGCAGGCCAGGTTAGCACCCGGACTCTTCTACGACGAAGCCATGCTGTTGTTATAGCTGCAGTATGTGGTTTTGCATTGTCCTGCTGAAATAAACAAGGCCTTCCCTGAAATAGACGTTGTTTGGAGGGAAGCATATGTTGCTCTAAAACCTTGATATACCTTTCAGCATTCACAGAGCCTTCCAAAACATGCAAGCTGCCCATACCGTATGCACTTATGCACCCCCATACCATCAGAGATGCTGGCTTTCGAACTGAACGCTGATAACATGCTGGAAGGTCTCCCTCCTCTTTAGCCCGGAGGACACGGCGTCCGTGATTTCCAACAAGAATGTCAAATTTGGACTCGTCTGACCATAAAACACTATTCCACTTTGAAATAGTCCATTTTAAATGAGCCTTGGCCCACAGGACACGACGGCGTTTCTGGACCATGTTCACATATGGCTTCCTTTTTGCATGATAGAGCTTTAGTTGGCATCTGCTGATGGCACTGCGGATTGTGTTTACCGACAGTGGTTTCTGAAAGTATTCCTGGGCCCATTTAGTAATGTCATTGACACAATCATGCCGATGAGTGATGCAGTGTCGCCTGAGAGCCCGAAGACCACAGGCATCCAATAAAGGTCTCCGGCCTTGTCACTTACGCACAGAGATTTCTCCAGTTTCTCTGAATCTTTTGATGATGTTATGCACTGTAGATGATGAGATTTGCAAAGCCTTTGCAATTTGACGTTGAGGAACATTGTTTTTAAAGTTTTCCACAATTTTTTCACGCAGTCTTTCACAGATTGGAGAGCCTCTGCCCATCTTTAATTCTGAGAGACTCTGCTTCTCTAAGACAAAGCTTTTATAGCTAATCATGTTACAGACCTGATATCAATTAACTTAATTAATCACTAGATGTTCTCCCAGCTGAATCTTTTCAAAACTGCTTGCTTTTTAGCCATTTGTTGCCCCCGTGCCAACTTTTTTGAGACCTGTAGCAGGCATTAAATTTTAAATGAGCTAATTAAGTGGATAAAAGTGTAAAATTTCTCAGTTTAAACATTTGCTACGTTATCTATGTTGTATTGTGAATAAAATATTGGCTCATGTGATTTGAAATTCCTTTAGTTTTCATTTTATTAAAATTTAAAAAACGTCCCAACTTTTCCGGAATTCGGGTTGTATCTATTATTGTGCCTAAATACTTGTACTCGGCTACAATCGCAACACCCTCAGAGGGTTGGAGACCTGCAGACATTTTCGTTTGACGAATCATGCCTTGAGTTTGGCCTGCTGATTCCAGTGCAACACAGAGACCCCTGCTCGGCTACATGCCAAAGGTTCCTACCACTCCCTTCAGGGACCAGGCCATTTCTGGGAAACATGGTGTTAGCTTTTACTGTTATGCTGATGATACTCAGATCTATAATTCTTTGTGGCCAGACGAAACACACCATTTTGAAAAACTAATGGAATGCATAGTTGATATAAAAAAACTGTAAACTGTCTTACTGTTAAATTCTGAAAAAACAGAGGTGTTAATTATAGGACCTAAAAACTCTGCATGTAATAACCTAGAACATTGTCTAAGACTTGATGGCTGCTCTGTCAATTCTTCGTCATCAGTTAGGAATCTAGGAGTGCTATTTCATAGCAATCTTTCCTTAGAAAGCCACGTTTCTAGCATTTGTAAAACTGCATTTTTCCATCTCAAAAATATATCTAAATTAGAGCCTGTGCTCTCAATGTCAAATGCAGAAATGTTAATCCATGCATTTATGACCTCAAGGTTAGATTATTGTAATGCTTTATTGGGTGGTTGTTCTAGACGCTTAGTAAACAAACTACATGTGGCGTGTAACACGAGGGCAGTAAGGGGGGGTTTCTCAAAGAATTATAATTAACAAGATGATACCATTTGCACACCGACTACGCCACTCTGGGAAATTTGCCCAAAGAATTTAGAATGAGCCCCAACTAAAGGCATACACAGGTTCGTATCACCAAATAGAGTCAGAGGCATGGGTCATCATACAAAAATATATTTTATTAACAATTTAAAAAAAAAAAGAGCAAAGAAAGAGCATAAAGGATATAAGGCACTGTTCAAGTTTGGCAAACCCTTATAGGGTTAGGACCCGGTCAAGGCAGGAACGAGAAGCGCAGAGGCAGAGGGTCACAGCAAGCCACCCGTAGATGCACGACCACTGCAATTCACTGTGCGCACACACTCACACACTCACACAGGTGTAAATACCAAACACTGCACACTGTGAGAAAGACACCATCACCCAATAGGAATCCTCTGTCCCTGGTGCTCAGGCCCTGACAACAAACAAGAGATACAATAATTAAATCAAATATGAAAAATAATAAAATATGAAAAAAAAATCAAATATGGAAAATGACCTTGATGGCTGGAAATATCATTAATGCCCTAAAGAGACCAAATCTTAGAAGTAATAAATTGAAATAAACAGTTGGCTAAACCTCAATGTCAATGGCGGCCAAATATACAGAGAGATCAATAAAGGAAACAAAACTTCAGTTTGTTGAGCAACTTGGCGCAAAATAAAAGGAAGGAACTATTCCAGAAAATAATTAGAAAATAAATAATTCAATCTTTAGAACCAAAATCAAATACAAATGAAAAGCAAATAGAGGAATCAAATGGATGAGAGTCCTTGTAGTTAATATCAGTTAGGCAACCAGCTACGTAAAGACCAAATCAAAATAAACAATCAACCACGATTCCGAGTTGTAGTTGAATCAGTTGATTGTTGTGAACAGGATCGAAACAGCATCGAAACAGCATCGAAACAGGACAGCATCGTAAAGGAACACGGAGCACCCCGACTGGAATGCAATTATAGCTCTTTACGGGTCTATAACCAGGGCCCTATAAACAACATAAGACTGTTACTCTGCTAGATAAGTTCTCTAACTTGATGCATGCACGTACAATGAATATACATACCGATCGTCGAGGACAATTTAAGCGTAGCTTTCTCTGGAGGGAAACTCAGGTTTTTACAACTGAGAAAGGGGTATGGATTAAAACACGTTTTTAAAGGCAAACTAACACATCAAAACACACATTTTATACAGAGCACGATTAGCGAGGGTATCAAACTCTCCCTACCTTTCCCAGTGTCCACATCCAGCACACGCATCCAATGCATGCAAACAATAACAATCAGTAGCTCATGTCACGGAAGACAATAGCACACGCTCTCCAAGCAAAGCGGTGTCTCTAAAAGATACATTAAAAGAACGCACTCCTTAAACTGAATACATTTCGTGAGCTTAAAACAACTAGCAGCGCATTCATCTTACCGCCTCAGGTGATCGCATCCGGGTTCCCAGAAGCAGTGACGGAGCGCGTGAACGACGCAGCGAGTCAAAACGTAATGCCCGATGAACGGCAAAATCGTTGCCGTTTTAAAGCCCAGGGGCACCAATGATAGGCTAGAATGGCCATCAATCTCAATGATGAAAACAGAAACGCCCTTCCTGCCACATCCAGTTAGTCCAAAATGCAGCAGCTAAAGTTCTTACTAGAACCAGGAAGTATGATCATATTAGCCCGGTCCTGACAACACTGCACTGGCTCCCTATCAAACATCGTATAGATTTCAAAATCTTGCTTATTACTTATAAAGCCCTGAATGGTTTAGCACCTCAGTATTTGAATGAGCTCTTGTTACATTATAATCCTCCACGTCCGCTGCGTTCTCAAAACTCAGGCAATTTGATAATACCTAGAATATCAAAATCAACTGCGGGCGGCAGATCCTTTTCCTATTTGGCGCCTAAACTCTGAAATAACCTACCTATTATTGTTCGGGAGGCAGACACACTCTTGCAGTTTAAATCTAGATTAAAGACCCATCTCTTTAACCTGGCTTACACATAACACACTAATGTGCTTCTAATATCCAAATCCGTTAAATGATTTTTAGGCTGCATTAATTAGGTAAACTGGAACTGGGAACACTTCCCATAACAACTGATGTACTTGCTACATCATTAGAAGAATGGCATCTACGCAAATATTAGTCTGTTTCTCTCTTATTCCAAGGTCACTGCACCCAAAAAAGGACATCTACAGCCCTGAAAGACAGCAGAGACCAGGACAACTAGAGCCCCAGATACAGATCCCCTGTAAAGACCTTGTCTCAGACGACCACCAGGACAAGACCACAGGAAACAGATGATTTTTCTCCACAATCTGACTTTGCTGCAGCCTGGAATTGAACTGCTGGTTTCGTCTGGTCAGAGGAGAACTGGCTCTGGTTTCTCCCAAGGTTTTTTTCTTCATTCTGTCTCTGATGGAGTTTTGGTTCCTTGCCGCTGTCGCCTCTGACTTGGTTTGTTGGGGTCACTTCATTTACAGCGATATCGTTGACTTTGATTTAAACTGAACTGAGATGACTCAGAATGAATGACTGAGATGAAACAGAACTGATGAACTGCCTTTCAGTGTCATGTTGCTTTATTGACACACTGTTTTACTAATTGATGTTGTTCAGTTGCTTTGACGCAATGCATTTTGTTTAAAACGCTATATAAATAAAGGTGACCTGACTTGACTTGACCAGGTGGTGAACCTTCAAGCTCTGCCCCTGGAGGAGTCAGACCCAGCCCTAGCTTTACTCTGTCCTGTACGCTCACTGCAACAGTATGTGGATGGAACTCAGAGCTTTAGGACCTCAAAAATGCTCTTTGTATGTTACAGTGGACAGCAGAAGGTGAAATCTGTCTCTAAGCAAAGATGGCCCACTGGATAGTGAATGTCATCACCTTGGCCTACGAAGGTGTGCCCTGCCCACTTAGGCTCCATTCTCACTCCTCCAGGGGTGTTGCATCATCCTGGGCACTGGCTTGTGGTGCCTTGCTAGCAGAACTTTGTAGAGCTGTGGGCTGGGCGACTCCTAACACATTCGCTAGGTTCTATCGCCTATGTGTCGAACCGGTTTCCTCCTGTGTTCTCACCTCAAATGGACAGTGGCACTGAAAGGCCCAGTTCAGAGTCAGCTTGCCACTAAGTGTGAGCTGCAGCCAGTTTCTGGGATGTGTTCTAAGGAACTTATGGATATCTTCCAGATGGATTTAATAGATTAGTTTGGGGAGGCATCTCCTGTGTCTCTGCTGGTTCCGCCCAGCTCCAGTCCTCCTGTGTTCCCTCCCAGCCTCTTTCACTCGCCTCCTCTTAAACCAGCCAGGTCCTCAGCCCTATCTCCACTGGTGCCTGTCCGTTCCTCAGCTCACCCTCAGTCAGCACCATCTGGGCACTCTGATTCGCCTCGGGACTTCCAGTCTCCAGCTCCGCCTTGGTGAGAGGAACCCCCATCTCAGCCTCCAGCCTCTGAGCCCTAGAGTCCACCTCGGTCCTTTGATCCCTTCTCTCCACCATGGCCCATCATCCCTCCAGCTCCACCGGGCTCCCTCGTCCCTCTGGCTTTGCCTTGTTCAGTGGTTGACCATCCACCACCACGGGACACCACCACCTCCTCTGACTTTGCCTCGTCACTCCATCCCTCTGGTTCTGTCAGGCTCTTCCTTCCCTCTGGCTCCGCCTTCATCCTCAGTTGCTCCAGCTCCGCTGCAGTTTTCTGGAGCCCCACCTCCGCCTCATTCACCTGAGCCTACAGCTCCGCCTTGGCCTTCCGGGTTCTCTGTGTCACCCTGGCTCTCCATTTGCTCGGCTCCATCCTGGGCTCCACATCCATTGACTGAGTCTCCATCAGTCAGCCCCCTGGTGTGGTTGGCCCCTTCTCCACCATGACTCCTCCCGCTGTTGTCTCCACTGTGGGCCGGTATCCTGGCTGGCCTCTGGAGTTACATCTGTCTCCTCCTGCTCCAGGCTCCTCCTTTCATTTACTCCACCCTGGCACTATGGACTATGCTCCGTCTCCGTTGCCTGCCCTTTGTCTGCCCCATGACAACCTTCTGAACCCCCACCCTCCCTCATCTGTTGGAATTTTTGGTTGGCATGAGGATGTGCCATTCCGGGAGGGGGTGAACTTTTATGATTATGATCTGTTCTGGTTTAGTTTTCTGTGATTCCCTTTCTTCTGCCTTGTTTGTTTCTGTGGTTTTTGATTAATTTGCTCATAAGTCATGATTAATTAACTTCCTCCACCTGTTTTTCACTCGTCAGCTGCCAGTTCAGTTTTTGGTCGGATATTAGTTCATGTTTGATGTTACTATCTGTATCGTTTCCTTGCCTGAGTTTTATGTGGATTACGACTTTAAATCCTTTTCATTGTGGATTATCCTTGTCTCCCTCCGTGAGACCAAAACACATATTATACTGTATCTTTTAATGTTGACACATTGATTTACAGGCAAGTCTTGTGAGAAAGAAAACCACAGAACAAATTAAACAGGTTAAGCTTAAATAATTCTGTAGTTCAGTCATGTAAATTGTTTTATCCCAGTACTCAAGAGTCAGCAATTAAAAAATAAAATAGTGCCTTTTTTCCTTTTGCCATAATATATAAAACGTAACACGTTACAAGAGGGTGTGTGTGTGGAATCAAGTTAAACTGGTCAAACGTGCCTGCTAGAGATTATAGTGAAGATGTGCTGCTTACATATTTATATTTTCAAATGGAAGTTGGTTAACACACGGAAGAACAAATCACTTGTTGACAGATTCTTCTCACAGGTAACGTATCTCTGGACCTTGTTTCAGTTTTACCAGCCTGTTTGTAGTTCTGTTTCTCTTCAGATATACACTACCGGTCAAAAGTTTTGGATCAGTAAGACTTAAAATGTTTTTTTTAAAGAAGCCTATTCTGCTTATCAAGGCTGCAGTTTTTTTTTTTTTCAAAAATTCAGAAAAAAAAACAACAGTAATCTTGCAAAATCTTAGAAATCCTTGCTATCAGTTCTTAACAATTTAGCATATCGTTGCTGAATAAACGTTAAAAAAAAAAAAGAAATGAAGTATACTGACCTCAAACTTTTGAACAGTAGTGTATAATGTTAGAAAATATTTCTTTTTGTAATGAATGTTCTTCTTTTTAACTTTTTATTTATCAAAGAATCCTGAAAAAAGTTTCAGGTTCCAAAAAAAGAAAGAAAATAAAGCAGAACAACAGTTTCCAGAACTGATAAAAAAATCTGCATATTAGAATAATTTCTGAAGATCATGTGGCACGGAATTACTGGAGTAATGATGCTGAAAATACAGCTGCACATCAGAGGAATAAATTAAAATTTAATGTATATTAAAATAGAAAAGAGTTATTTTACATCATAATAAGATTTCACAGTATTATTTATAATAATTTATTATATATTATTATTTTTTACCCTGTATTTTATATCAAATAAATGCTGCCTTGAAGAGCATAAGAAACTCCTTTAAAAAAAAATCGTTCTGTTCCCAAACTTTTGACCAGTAGTGCATGTCAGAGTGAACTTTACATGTTAAATGAAAGTAATAGATATCTTAAGTGGTTAAGCTGGACTACACCCTCATAGATCAGCCAATAATGTCGTCCAAAGCTCTGATCTGACAGAAAATGTTTTTAATTTTTAATATTTAAATAATTTAAATAATTAAAAACTGTAGACTTATTAAATTTTATATTTAAAATCACCAATTAAATCTGAGAACTGTCGCATTAATGTTGTTTCTTCTGCTCAAATAGCATCAGAAAAAGCATATTTGCTTGTCTCTGAATGCTGACTGTTTCTATGGGGGAAATATGACGTCACGCCGTAGGCGGATCGGCGGTTAGCGTCACACTTTTACAAAGGCTTTTGGGTTATCGCAAAAAAGCTCTGTGTTCAGCCATAGTTCATGAAACTGACACATTTTGGCCATCAAGATAATCTTCACAAAGAAAAATAACTTTGGAGAATTGTGAAGCCTAAATAAAAGCTCCAGAACTTAAAAGCTAAGCTCAGGCTATAATCAAACTAGGGTCGCTCGCCTTCAGCGTCCCCAGCTCCACGCTTCACCAAAACTTTATCAAACTTACTTTAACATGTTCAGTGAGAAGGATTTACTCTGTATATGAAGTTAAATCCACGCTACACAAACCTTTTCTTATTAACTGGAATAAATACAAAACTAGAGCCAAACTGAAACTGAAATGAGACATGAATAAATGAAATAGTCCTAACTAAAGGACATGTGAAAGCATGTATTTTCGAAATAAGGTGCATTAAAGGTCAAGAAATCCTTGATTAATATGAATATTTTAATTAAAAACGTGTCTCCGTGTACTATTCACTTTTTTTAGTGAATAAAGTACCACATCTCAGCTTTGTTAGGGTGGATAAGTTACACAAAATGTTGTTTTATCCTTGCTTGTAGGAAATCCTCATATGCTTTCTAACAGCTTCATGTGGCCGTAAACATTGACATCTAACATGGCTTTAAGCACTATGCATTGTTAAAGTGTGACTTTCACTGTGACTAAGCTGCTGAATGTAGCGTTTACATGGAATCATCCTAACAGTTTACATTACGAACACTAAAAGCTTTCAGTAGGAAAGCGATAAAACGAGCATCTTCCCTCTGAAGACTTGTGTTACATTTCTGGGCAAAACAATAATAAATACATAGTCGACCAACAATATAAAATCCGGGAAACTATTAATTGGTTATTCTACAATTAATTGTATTACAAATTATACTACAACTGGAAGATACTGTAAATTGATAAACTGTTCGGCGTGATGACATTTAATGTCTCAGGCAGTGCCTGTAGCAGCTTCTTAACAACATCTTTTTTAAGAAACATAACAATTTAAAAAAATCAGGAGTGAGGTGTAACTGGTGTGTTTTATGTTTTATGTCGTAGAATCTTGAGCCTGTGTGAACCACGGGCCATATTTTAAGGATTTAACCAAAGTCCCATTCAAAAAACCCTTTGACTCTGGGACGATGCAACCGGAAATACTGAAATACTAACTCACTTCTGGGTTTTTGCCTACAAATTGACATCATAGTTCCACAACTCTATTGCAAAAGGGTCTTCTGATGGCAGCTGCAATGACTTCACCGGATAGCAATCAGCTCCTTTACTCAGAAGGCAAGGCTTCCTTCGATAGAGCGGCCATATTAAGCGTTGCCTTTTTCCCCATTCAAAACTATACGAGTGTCAGGTCTTGGGTAATCTGTAGTCTTTGAAAAAGTCTGTTCTGTCTCATCAGGTCCTAAGGGCTTTTTTTTTTTTTAGGTTAATAATTACACTGATATGAACAATTATACTAATACTTTGTTAATAATAGAATACAGCAACACATTTGGCTATATGCAAATATGTGTAGTTTAAGATGAAAATGTGTAATAGTTCATGTTGACAATGAGTGCAGAGAGAGTATGAACACATCGGTCTAATAAGTTTTACTCTTTCTTCCTCTGCTTTCAGAAAGAAACCATTTAAAACATTTCATTCAAACAGCACACATAAAGATGATTAACAAAAGAACTCTTCACCAAGTCGCTGGGTTTGTCAGCGTCGCCAGCACTATCTGTTTAGTTCTCTTCTGCCAAACATCTACCAGGAGTTTTCTCACAGATTCATGTGTCTGTAACTGTGCAATGGATTCGGAGGATCTTTTGTGGTTTTCTCAACGATATAAACCCTCTGCCAACGTGACACTTAACACCAAGAACAGCCCACTGGATTGGCACACCTATTGGTGGTGGAGGGTAAGCACAAGGCTCTTCAGTCTGTGGAACTGTGTGGAACAGTAGCTGTGCTGTTTATTAATCGTTTACAATTACATTGACACATTCATAGAGTGCATTTGAGGTACATATTTTTCAAATATGTGTGTTCACTCAAAACTGAACCCATGACCTAGGTATTGCTAGCATCTAAACTACAGGAAGTGTTCTTTTTTGCATACAATTGGCAGGAATCAGGCAAGTCAATGTTCTTGTGATATCATATGTCACAAAATGATAATGCAATTCTGTTAGTATAGTAATAGATCAAATATTGCGTAAGAGTTTTTGTGTTCTCAATGGCATGCAGGGTCAAGTCTGGCCCACTACTTTCCTATTGCCCTTTGATTATCCTGTATAATATTAGGGCAAAAAGCCCATTTAAAGAGAAGTTTCACGATTCAGTACTCTTAAAAACTTTCATTTATTAGTTTCCCTGTTCAAGAGGAGATGAAAAAGCTTCATGAATCTAAATGTGTTTGTCACTTGTTGGAAATGTATCCAGCTTCAGTCTAAATGCTGGAAACACCACTTGATACTCTGAGCTCTCGGCTCACCAGGAAACTGAAGGTGTCTGACGTCACACAGTTATCAGCACACTGCCTTTCCAACATACATGACAGCACAGAATATGGCAGAACAAAACCACCTTCTAAATACAAGAGTCAATGGCCTGTTAGTGAAGACATCATCTCAGTCCAGCTGCTCTTAGAAGCTCTGGTTACACAGAAACACTGTGTCCTGATGGACGTGCTCGGATTGCACATGCTCATACACTGTTTTTATCATGAAATATAAAGGAAACAACATTGACGTTGTCATGATTGTATTGCTGATTTGATATGTGCTACCTGATTGTGAGTATGGCAAGTGCTTGGGATTTCAAGATTTAGCTTTTGGTCTTGGTCTTTCATAAAAACAATTTTTAAATAAAACTTTGCTTGCTCTGTTTGTTGCTATGGAATATGTAATGTTACATCACTGTATATATATATATATATATATATATATATATATATATATATATGACATATGAGTCTCCTTTTTATGCAGATTTTGTGAAATGTATTACAGCACAACAATAATCAATTTTACGTTTAACTCCCAATTTTGTCACATTGTTTTAAAATGTTTAACAGGGTCTACAAAACGAATCAACTGTAGCCAACTACAACAAAGTGGTGGAGGTGTTGTTGTCCCTCTTCCCAGATAAAGAGCACTACTCCGACAGCAGTCCCAGCCGCTGCAGGACCTGTGCTGTAGTGGGCAACTCGGGCAACCTCAACGGATCCCATTATGGGGCGCTCATAGATTCACAAGACTTCGTTATAAGGTACTACATGAGTCCACTGTCACAGAAAACAGGCAATGCTAATTTGGATAACACTGTGGGATAGATTTGACATTTGCATATGCTAACATAAACACTGCTTATTTTCTTAAAATAAAACAACAGCCAAAAAAAAAAAAAAAAAAAGAACAAACCTTTTGTATTTTATCTATCTGTTTTCTTTTTATTTATTATACAATCAACAAAAGCAAAAGAGGCCTCTTACACTAGCTTGCTCTATTCTTTTTCTATTCAGTTTTTTATTATATTATTTAAAAAAAACTTGCATTAAGCTAACTGAGACTTGTTATAGCATTTATATATGATTGCTCTTTTGTTGATTTTGATTCCTTCCATTGTCCTCATTTGTAAGTCGCTTTGGATAAAAGCGTCTGCTAAATGAATAAATATAATGTAAATGTATTAAAATATCATTTATCCAAACTTTGTTCATCTGTGTTACCTGTGTGCTGTTATCTCAGGATGAATGAGGGCCCAACAGAAGGTTTTGAGCAGGACGTGGGCTCTAAGACCACTCACCGTGTCATCTACCCCGAGAGCGCTGTGGACATGGACGAGACGACTCACCTCATTCTGTTACCCTTTAAGATTCTGGATCTGCAGTGGCTCGTCAGCATCTTCACCACCAGACACATTGATCTGTGAGACCTGTTCCTCGTGTTTCTCAGCTTTACATTAACAGCTTCTGTTGCTGGATGTTGTTGGCTATTGATTGTTGAGAACTTTCTACTGTACTGTTTCTTTTAGTAATTATTTTGTACTGTCTGTTGAAATGTTTTTATTGTGCAGTAGATTGGTCAACCCATGGTTGAGCTTAATAGTGCAATATTAATAACATTGACATTGACAACAATGGTCATGTTTGGAAAGGAATACCAGCTTATAACTTGTGAAAGTGAACACTGGAATGGTTTGAAAACCCTTGTTGTAATCTAATGTTTTGGTGAGCTTAAAGGAATAGTTCAACCAAAAATGAAAATTCTATATATATTTTTTTCCTTAAAACCCATATCATTCAACACACACAACTTTTTATTTATTTATTTGTGAAGGCTGTGATTTTTGAAAGAATATTCTGGCCGCTCTTTTATATACTATGAAAAAAAAAAAAAAGAACTGGTGCTGTCAAGCTCCAAAATACTATATGAGAAACCTACCTTTTCAGTCTTCTAGAGTGTTGCTCTGATCTTTGCAAAAATTTAAGCAGATCAACTTCAAATCTTAACAGCAAAAACTCATGGACTTTAGGTTGATTAGTCAAACCATTCTCAAATATCTTGCAAACAATTTCAATGAAGAGCACTTCAAAGGTAGCCCTATCTCTGAAACGCTTTAATGTATTTAAACCAAACTTTGTATGTCATCAAACATTGTTTGCATCTATAATATATATATATTTCTTATTTTATGTTGGATCTAATTAAACTTTTTTTTTCTTTACATTTATTCTCAGGACGTACATGCATGTGAAACCATCAATTAAAGCAGACAGGAATAAGGTAGGCATAACTGACATTCTGCATCCATGATTTTCTGCCCCCAGTGTTTATGTCTTCACTTCCTGTGTTTAGTTCCTGTTTCCTCTTATGCCTTGTTTGTTGTCATAGTGATATATTGGCTCCACCCCTTGTTAACTCTTGTTTTTATACCCCTGTGTTTGCCCTGTTCAAGTGTCGGTCTTTGTTTCCTGGTGTATGCTAATGTCCCGGGTTTCTGGTTCCAGTTCCTGTATTAGTTCTTCATTTATGCTCTTATTAAATTCTGGTCATCATAATAAAATCTGGTTGTGAGTAAAAGGAGCTTTGTTGGACAAGCAGCCAACCTACATTCCATAGATAGTTTGTGTTACATGCACAAATAAAAGCATAACTGTGTGTGTGGAATTTTATAAATCCATTTGTACATTAAACTGTGGCATTTAATGTCAATATGAGTATTAATATTAATTTTCCTAAAATAATTTGTATTCTTCACATTACTTGTATGCAGTGGTGTAGTGATCCCTGGAGATGTTGGTATACTCTTAAATTATGCCCACAATTCTATTATAGCGGTCCAGCAGAGAATGAACACCATGTGTTATAAACATTGCTATAAAAAACCCAAAATGAGTAGTATGTCCACACTGGCACTTAACTTCTGCTGCCTGACTTCACAGAGTGAGGATCATTATGAAATTAATATTAGCCACAGAAGAGGTGCAGATTTTGCAATCAATACTGACCTACAGACTATAGGAAGAGACAACTACAAATAGTAATGACGAATTTTGACTAAACTATTCCTTATTCCTACGTCCATCAACACTATTTTCTCACCTTGTAAGTAGTAGTAGATTATTTGCCGGGGCTTTTTTGCAAATATACTGTTCCTACACAGGACTAATGCATGAATATAAGATATATTCAAGATAAGGCAAACATGGTGTTTCAGCTAGAAATTAGTTTATTTTTAACAAACATTAAAATATCTTCATCATTCAGAGAATTCAACAATATTTTTTAAAACAATATGTAAAAAAAAAAAAACTATAACAATATTTGGTTTTAAACATCATCACCATTCAAAGAATTCAACAATATATTTAAAAAAATGTGCTAAAAAAACATTTTGTTAAATATAATGAACAAAAATATATACATTTTACAACATATTCATGAAAACCACAGTGATATATACTCTTATACCCAATGCATGGTTTCTTAATAAGAGTTCATATTTTTGGTCCAAGGTACTTAACTTCAGGTAGTTGAAATACTATGAAATAACTGTATCTGAACAAGATTTACTGTCAGTGTAGGTTTTACCCATGTACTACAGTATATTGATTAATATATGTTTATCATCAAGTTTGATATGTTTTGATATGTTGCTTTCGGGAAGTCGTGGCCTAATGGTTAGAGAGTCGGACTCCCAATCGAAAGGTTGTGAGTTCGAGTCCCGGGCCGGCAGGAATTGTGGGTGGGGGGAGTGCATGTACAGTTCTCTCTCCACCTTCAATACCACGACTTAGGTGCCCTTGAGCAAGGCATCGAACCCCCAACTGCTCCCCGGGCGCCGCAGCATAAATGATGCCCACTGCTCCGGGTGTGTGTGTGTGTGTGTTCACTGCTCACAGTGTGTGTGTGTGTGTGTACTTCGGATGGGTTAAATGCAGAGCACAAATTCTGAGTATGGGTCACCATACTTGGCTGAATGTCACGTCACTTTCACTTTGTCTGTGCTTACGTTGTTCATAAGGCTAAAGTTTCTCTCACACTCTGCTGTGCTGACAGGGAATGTTTTCATACAGTAAATAAGTGGATTTAGGCCATTTGGCACACTGCTGGGCTCTTGTAGTAGGTCACGCATCCCATTCAGTGCTTGGTCTGTGCACAAATTAAATTGCTTGCACAGCCGCTTGACTTGTTCTTCATCATGGCGGATGCTGGGGTTTGAATGGCCATTTACTCTGATGAAGGATACTTAGTTCCTTGATAGTTTCATCTTTGAAAGACAAGCTTTGATCAAGATTGTTCACAAGGCTTTGTAAGAACTGTCATGAACTGATAGGCTTGAGCTCTGTATTTCTTTTCAAAGCTATAGATCACCATATTTCTCACCTGAACTCTCTCTAAATGAATGTATCACTCTGATTGTGCACTTCAGCAGATGCTCTGCTCTGAGGAGAGATACAGAACGAGTCTAAAGCTCTTGTGGCAGCACACTTAAGTTCATGGGGTGTATCATAGTTTACAAAGAAATTCAGGACTTTGAACACAGTCCAATAAACCTCTGTTGATTTGCTTCTCTTTGTTGGACATCCTCTCATCAGAACAAGCATTCTTAAAGTGCAGCACAAGAGCTCCCAGTGATGGTAAAACAGCATGAACAGTCAGAAAGTTACTGGCCACCCAGCGTACAATTCAAGACTCTGCCAATGTGAAGAAGTGAGAGCCTACTTCAGCTGCCTCTTTGAGTTCACGCTCATTTTTGTTTGACATACTATAGAGAATGTAGCTTGTGCATAAATACTTTAAAGTGATTTGCAGAGTTCACCACATCAACTGCATCTGACACAGATAGTTCAAGTCTATGGTTCATACAGTGTCATACAAAAAGCTTTAGGAATCTCAAGGTCAACCTGGTTGCTACGCCTGACTTTTTTCCTAGCATGATGCTGGTGCCATCAGTCACAAATGCTACCCATTTTCAAGAAGCCATTCTTCTATAAAGCCAGCATTCATTAAACAAGTGAGTAAACCCTCTACTATGCTATCTGCTCTCTGATTTTCCAGTTCAGCAAGCTCAAGGAATATTAATTCAGGGCTTTCTTCTTGAACTGATGCTTTAATTAAACTGTCATGACAGCTTTGTGACTTAAAGAATAGGCCTCGTCAATTATGATAGCTAACTTACTCGATGACGCCATGATGCTATTAATGATTTTGCTCTGCATCTCATTGGCAGTATTGAGCCCATTTTTATACCATTTAATTCTTGAAGCTCAATGTGGCTCTCATGGTCAGAAAAGGGTCTGTTTTTGGGGCCAAATGGTAGGCTGTTCGAAACATAGCTTCTGTTTCTTTCATGTAGGACTCAGTCATAGCCGCCGCTGCATTCTCAATGACTGCTTCTTTCTGTTGTTGTGACATCTTCACAGCTTGAGTGTGTGCCTTAGACAAAGCATATTTCCTCACCTTATTTCTCAAGGCTGACAGACTTGTCGCACTACTTCCCTGGACAGACGCTTGAATTTTAAATTTCATCCATTCTCTTGAGAGAGATACACCTTGCTCCTTGATGATCCCATGGGAGTTTACACTGCTACAGACTACACACCTGTGAAGCATAAATAAACAATGTAACTGTTACGGTTCATGAATGCACTGTTTCCTGCTCGTCTCAGGTTACGTCATGTTGATTGTTTCATGTGGCCGTTACCGCTGATCATCATGATAAGCGGCAGCTGCAGCCCATTCCAACGACCTACTTAACGCCCTGTCTTTCGTCTCTTGTTTGTCAGATCGTTGTTTGAGGTCCTCCGTGCTTCATGCATGTGTCTTCTCTGCTCAAGCGTTCCTCCTTGTGTCTGCGTTACTGTTCGTTGTTCTGTGGATTCATTATGACCTCTTTGGCATTATCAGATTATCGTGGGGTGGGGTGGTTGCTAAACTGTTTCAAGGGAAACACTGGATCCTCAGTCCTGACCGCATCACTGATTTACTGGGTGTTTTTAGGAAATATTTGGATTATATGGATTAAATATTTTGCTTATCTTTCAAGATTTTCGCTAATACAGGACACTAATGAATGATGCGCATCAGAGAGAAGTGGTAAAGAAGTGGGCATATGACATACAGTATACCTGCATATACCCTCCACTACACCACTGCTTATATGACTGTAGTTGAATAAATCTGAATGAAATCTTACTCATAAATTAAGATCTGGTTTGAACATTCTGACATACATAGTGAATCATGCAAGTGATTGGACAGAACGTGTTCATTTGTCATTGGTCATGTTATTTCTATGTGAACAACACAAACCTCGAATTAAGGCTTCATCTGGCACACTTTCCGGTCCAACGACAAGACTTATACTCATGATTTTTTTGGATCCTCCACCACAATCTGCCAGCCTCAGGATCAATCCTTCTATGTCTGAGCCCCAGGTTTCATTGCGGCTGCTGCTCCACTCAATCAGCCACACACTCACCACCTCCACTGGTGAGACTTCTAACTTCTTCTTGACATCCTCCTATCATTCGACCATGCCAACAATTCTTTCCGATTGGAAAAATATGACAGTATTTAAGATCGCAAGGCCCCGAACTGCCTCACTTGACACCCCCATCGTCCCACACAAGACCAGGATTTCCTCAAGCATTAAGTCGCAGCGGCAGGCTTTCAACGAGTCTGGGCCACACCCCACCGCAGCAAGGTCTTACTCATTTCCTGCTTTCCTGCTTTGGCTCAACCTTGTACCGTAGCTCTTCATGGTCATGTGCCATATGCTGCCAGCCCTCCAGCTCCTGTGGCAGACGTTAGCTCGAGGCTGCCTCCACTAGAGCACAGGCTGCCAGTGTTGCGGTCAAATTTTTAGTTAGAGCCACTGAAATGCAGGTTGTTTGTTGCTAAATGTTAAATGACAGAAACATCATTGGAATTTATGCCATTGTGTAACCATGACAAAAAATAGCATAGAATACAGACTAATAAAATTTTCTGTATTAATCTTCACCAGCATTTTACTGTATTTAATAGAAGGACAGTGTACCTACATTATTAACAATTACAGGTACATTCTAACAACTAGGACCTGATCAACCGGGACCGGACTTGACTCTGGTAAATAAACAGTGACCTGATCAACGGGGACCTGACTTGACTCAATACGGACTTGAACGGAAAGGAGCTGGACACCTTGGAGTAGTGACCTCCTCAACAGTAAAGGGAGAGCCACAAAACTGCATTTAAATGAGGATCGGCCTTTTCGATGCTCCCGACTTCTCAGTTTTCATATTGGCCCATCTGAGTGGCCACTAGGGAAATTCTCTTGTAAGAAACGCCTTATAATCGATCTGTCAGCCCCCCATAAACACTTTGGTTCCTCTTGATGAATTTTCTCTTAAATAGCAGGACATTGATCATGTGATCAATATGATAAAATTGTGGATCATGGCATTTGGCTGGCTAAAGTTGACACTACCTCAACTTTTTAAAGCGATGCCTATCCATCCAACACTCATTCGGGGTATGCTGACACAGGAAATTCTGTTTTCGCTGTACACTTAACTTTGGTATGCAAAGCAGCCACAAGATTTTTTATACGTTATCAGAAGCAGTCTGTTCAATTTGTGGAACAATTGCACAATTCCCCACCTCATTCACCCTCTTGATGACTTTCTAATCAACCCGCCTCTCGACGCCATCCCAACTGCAAATATCCTTACAGATCAAAACGATTTTCCTTCAGATGCAGTGAGTCTGCTCCAGAGCCTGTTCCAGTCCATGAATCAGTCCATGAACCTGCA
The DNA here is from genome assembly GCF_963082965.1 of Carassius carassius. NCBI lineage: Eukaryota > Metazoa > Chordata > Actinopteri > Cypriniformes > Cyprinidae > Carassius > Carassius carassius. The sequence goes on from NC_081779.1 coordinate 31,224,462, forward strand.
CCAAAGTCCACTCAAGCCCCAGAGCTCAGTGCTATGTAGGCGCCAGCCTGTGAGCTCCCTGACTGCCCTGTTTCTACTACTGAAGTCATCTGTGAGCATCCAGCCTGTCCTGTTTTGAATATTATGAAATAAATTGATTGTCTTTTATGATTCTTTGCTGAGTTTCTTTGAGGAGAAAGGTGTTGTTCTGGACCACGATGTCAAAAATGACATGTTCTTGTTCATTTAGTCTTGTTTATCTACCCAAAAATTCTAAAAAACTAATTTGAACAGTAAGGAACATTTACACTAGAGAATTAGAACTATAAATAAACAAGGCTCTAGAATATACTCATAGAACCAGAATGGTGTAGTTACTTACTGCTGTTCTCTCTGAAATGTGCAGATACTTGAAGCCACTGTGGCTCGGTTTAAGTTTGGCTGAGCACTCTGGCCAGCTTCTCCCAAGGAGAGACCATGATTTATAACATGGTTAATAGGGTGGCTCTGATTTCATTTGAAACCCGTCTGTAGCCTTCCCCTCTCCTCCCTCCACGTCTACCCTGTAGACCCCTTACTCTTTGTTCATGTCTTCTAACATTGTGATTTCCACCATTTATTCTGATAATTTTCAAAATATTACTGTTATTGTGTCATAAAATGTTGGCAGATGTTTTAAAAGTATTTCAGGCGAGAATGTAGTTGTTTTAAACTCAAATATGCAGTTTATTTATAAAGACAGCGCCGATTTAAAAATGTGTTTCGCTGATTTCGGAGACGATCAGCTCCAAGCGATCATCGGGAGCTCAGTGCTCACGTTACCAACGAAAGCAATCTCGATTTGGCTAGTCTTTCTGAAATTTGCAGCTGGCTCTGATGTCTCTTTAGTGGTTAAACATAAAATATAATTTGTTTTGTGTAAATCTAACAGGTAATCTTTGGTCTTTATTCAATTAATCTATCTCTTCCAAGCAATATCCTTTTTATTCCTGTTTCTGTAAAAGAATGAATAAGTATCATACAGCTCCGGGTATCCACAGACAGCGACGATTACTTTGATCTCCATTCTTGTTTCAGATTTTCCCTCCGCTCGTTACATCGTAATCATGTCACTACTAGAGCAAGCTCCTGATTGGTGAATGCAGCACGAAAATTCGCCAAGTTCAGATTTTTCAACTCGAGCGATTTACACGAATAAACGTTTCACGTGTCAAAGCGCCAGAAACGCTCAATTCACGTCGCGTCTTCCACGCAAATCACGTCTATCGCACTGCCTCAAACCCTGTTCACACCGCCAGCTTTTTCGATGTGTGTCGCTAGACTCATGCTGTGAAGACGCTTATGGGCGTTTCTACTGCTTGCTCTAATGTTATTGGTAGACTGGACGTCTTGACAGATCTTTAGAATATGCAATCACAAATATATATTTCCGGTAAAACTGAGATATCATTCTAATATGACTAGCAATGAAGACAAAGAAGTGCCATTCTGCTGTTGGAGAGTGTTGTTATATAAACTACAGTAGTGCTCGTTTATTAAATCATTAAGCTAAACTGCTCACTGCACCATATAAGTAACAACTTGAACCATCAGTGTATGATTCTAACTAATTTAGACAGCCAACAGTTTCTTTTCTACGCATCATTTTTATATCCATGTATGTGGTTACAGTCAAATCATATAAAAGAGTGAAATCGCTCAGGAAATCTGTCCTGTCTTGCGTGCACTCGAGACAGTGTTGCCAGACGTACGATAATTATCGTATTTGTACAAAAAAATCCCATAATGTACGATAATTTCAGAATTTTATGGAAATTTAAATGATGGTAGTTGCAGTCATAGGGCTTCTTTACTCATACACGAAATCGGCTCATTACAGACACTAAGGCTGTGTCCAAATTCAGGGTCTGCATCCTTCGGAGTACTCATTTGAAGGATGTTACGTCACAGCGCCGCGACGAAGGCTGTCCAAATTCGTAGGATCCTTCAAATGCGGCCCACAAATACGTCCTCCTTTTCCCCGAATTGGAAGGATGGGTGTGGTGGATCCTTTCCCGTCCTACCTATCCCATAATTCTTTTCGGCAGAGCGTAATGGCGGACGAAGCGAGCGGTAGCGGAGTGGGAGAGGAGTACGTTTTTTAAAAACTGGCTTTTCAAAAAAATATTTTTTTTCAGTGGTTGTCTAGTTAGGCATTTTGTTTTAAAACATAAATGAAAATAGGCTATAATGGCTTACCTGGATATGACTGTCTTGTAGTCTGATATAAAAAAAACTCTCCGACAACGAGCAAAGAAAGTATTTGATTTATTTAATTGCTTTATTCCTTCAAAAAGATTTAAAATGAGAATAACTTTGTTTGTCCATTTTCCCGCTTCTTGCTTAGCGCTGTCACGGTTGCTAGGCGACAGGATATGAGCAACGGGTAAGGGAGGGAACTGAAAGAAGGGTAGGCTGTCCAAATTCACAAACACCGACTTCCAGGTTTTGCGGTCGTCGGAGGACCCCTCCTCCTTCAACCGGGTAGGAAGGATCCTAAGGAGGATGCAGACCCTGAATTTGGACACAGCCTATATGCGTTCGTGTGCACCTGAGGGTGTGTTAAGAATGCAGGAGAGTGCCCTGTTTTAAAGCCAACGAGCACTAGTTGCGGTCCATGATACTAAGATCCCCTTCAACATCTGGCAACACGCAGGATTCCGATGACAGCGGCTCAGATGTGGAGTTAACTGCACCACGCAGCAACAAGTAAATTCCTTCTTCACTGGACGCGACAAAGCAAGTGTTAAAAATCATTTTAATATGTTTTAATATGCGCCGCGATGCAGACAGTCACTGGAAATAATGGGATATTATTTTGTCTCACTGCTTCCATCCAACAATACGCCTTGTTATCTATTGTGGTAATTTGCAGGTCGTGTCAAAATGTAGTTGGTTTAGAATATATAAATAACTCTTTTGACTCGTGTATGATAATTTTCTTCCAAATATGATAATTTTGAACTTCTGGTACGATACTTGGACATTTCCAATCTGGCAACACTGACTCGAGACGGTGACGTGTGAGCGCCGCTGACAGTTTCTTCACTCCTATTGGTTTGCTGCTTGCGAAATTTGCTGCTTATTTGAATAAAGTTGAAGAATTCTCAACTTTTGTCGCTTGACTCGCATCGCTTGAAACGCCCACATTCTTTCGCCAACGGTGACTATCGCTCATGTCACCGGAAGTCGCCAGCTCTCCATTGAAAATGCATGGGATTATGTCGCTCTGTCGCTGTGTGTCACTGGCAGTGTGAACAGGGCTTCATTCACAGGACGTCTATTTGCGTCTTTGCATTGACTTAACATGTAAATCACTGGTAATTAACGCTTCATTCACTTCTGGTGTGAACGCACCATTAGCCTGCATTGTCATGCCCCAAGATGACGTCTCTGTACTCTCTGTCTGCCTAGATGCAATCGCAGAGGTTGTACATGAACTTCCTATCACCTGAAATATCTTGCTGGTCCAGTTATTTTAGTCTTTGTTTTCTAGTCTATGCTTCTGTAACATATTTCTTGTTCTTATCCCTGTGTTAGTACTTTATTTTTATTCTTAATAAATCCTACTGCAAGTGGATCCTCCACCTTGTGTTTCTTGTGTTCTTCAATGATTTTCTTCAATAAATAAATAAATAAATTCACCGCAGTCAACAAAACAAATTGACCATGTCTCTCAATTACAACTGGTCAGATAATTTAATCTACATCACAGCATATACAGGTCCTTCTCAAAAAATGTGCATATTGTGATAAAGTTCATTATTTTCCATAATGTAATGATAAAAATTAAACTTTCATATATTTTAGATTCATTGCACACCAACTGAAATATTTCAGGTCTTTTATTGTTTTAATACTGATGATTTTGGCATACAGCTCATGAAAACCCAAAATGTCTGTCTCAAAAAATTAGCATATTTCATCCGACCAATAAAAGAAAAGTGTTTTTAATACAAAAAAAGTCAACCTTCAAATAATTGTTCAGTTATGCACTCAATACATGGTCGGGAATCCTTTGGCAGAAATGACTGCTTCAATGCGGCGTGGCATGGAGGCAATCAGCCTGTGGCACTGCTGAGGTGTTATGGAGGCCCAGGATGCTTCGATAGCGGCCTTAAGCTCATCCAGAGTGTTGGGTCTTGCGTCTCTCAACTTTCTCTTCACAATATCCCACAGATTCTCTATGGGGTTCAGGTCAGGAGAGTTGGCAGGCCAATTGAGCACAGTAATACCATGGTCAGTAAACCATTTACCAGTGGTTTTGGCACTGTGAGCAGGTGCCAGGTCGTGCTGAAAAACGAAATCTTCATCTCCATAAAGCTTTTCAGCAGATGGAAGCAAAAGTGCTCCAAAATCTCCTGATAGCTAGCTGCATTGACCCTGCCCTTGATAAAACACAGTGGACCAACACCAGCAGCTGACATGGCACCCCAGACCATCACTGACTGTGGGTACTTGACACTGAACTTCAGGTATTTTGGCATTTCCTTCTCCCCAGTCTTCCTCCAGACTCTGGCACCTTGATTTCTGAATGACATGCAAAATTTGTCCAAAAGTCCAGTGCTGCTTCTCTGTAGCCCAGGTCAGGCGCTTCTGCCGCTGTTTCTGGATCAAAAGTGGCTTGACCAGGGGAATGCGGCACCTGTAGCCCATTTCCTGCACACGCCTGTGCACGGTGGCTCTGGATGTTTCTACTCCAGACTCAGTCCACTGCTTCCACAGGTCCCCCAAGGTCTGGAATTGGTCCTTCTCCACAATCTTCCTCAGGGTCCGGTCACTTCTTCTCGTTGTGCAGTGTTTTTTGCCACACTTTTTCCTTCCCACAGACTTCCCACTGAGGTGCCTTGATACAGCACTCTGGGAACAGCCTGTTCGTTCAGAAATTTCTTTCTGTGTCTTACCCTCTTGCTTGAGGGTGTCAATGATGGCCTTCTGGACAGCAGTCAGGTCTGCAGTCTTACCCATGATTGCGGTTTTGAGTAATGAACCAGGCTGGGAGTTTTTAAAAGCCTCAGGAATCTTTTGCAGGTGTTTAGAGTTAATTAGTTGATTCAGATGATTAGGTTAATAGCTCGTTTAGAGAACCTTTTAATGATATGCTAATTTTTTGAGACAGGCATTTTGGGTTTTCATGAGCTGTATGCCAAAATCATCAGTATTAAAACAATAAAAGACCTGAAATATTTCAGTTGGTGTGCAATGAATCTAAAATATTTGAAAGTTTAATTTTTATCATTACATTATGGAAAATAATGAACTTTATCACAATATGCACATTTTTTGAGAAGGACCTGTATATGCTGTGATGTAGATTAAATTATCTGGCCAGTTGTAATTGAGAGACATGGTCAATTTGTTTTATTGACTGCGGTGAATTTATTTATTTATTTATTGAAGAAAATCATTGAAGAACACAAGAAACACAAGGTGGAGGATCCACTTGCAGTAGGATTTATTAAGAATAAAAATAAAGTACTAACACAGGGATAAGAACAAGAAATATGTTACAGAAGCATAGACTAGAAAACAAAGACTAAAATAACTGGACCAGCAAGATATTTCAGGTGATAGGAAGTTCATGTACAACCTCTGCGATTGCATCTAGGCAGACAGAGAGTACAGAGACGTCATCTTGGGGCATGACAATGCAGGCTAATGGTGCGTTCACACCAGAAGTGAATGAAGCGTTAATTACCAGTGATTTACATGTTAAGTCAATGCAAAGACGCAAATAGACGTCCTGTGAATGAAGCCCTGTTCACACTGCCAGTGACACACAGCGACAGAGCGACATAATCCCATGCATTATGGAAAATAATGAACTTTATCACAATATGCACATTTTTTGAGAAGGACCTGTAAGTGCTATAACAAGTCTCAATTAGGTTAACACAGTACACCTAGCATGGGCTTTTAAATAATATAATATAAAGAAAACAGATAGAATAAAAAAATAATAGAGCAAGCTAGTGTTAGAGATCTTTTTTTGCTTTTGGTAATTGTATAATAAATGAAATGAAAACTGACAGAATACAAAAAGATTAGAAAGCTAGTTAGATTTTTTTTTTTTTTTTTTTGGAAGAGATGTGTTTTAAGACGATTCTTGAAGATGGCTAAGGACTCAGCTGCTGGGATTGAGTTGGGGAGGTCATTCCACCAGGAGGGAACATTTAATTTAAAAGTCTGTAAAAGTGACTTTGTGCTTCTTTGGGATGGCACAATCAAGCGACGTTCACTTGCAGAACGCAAGCTTCTAGAGGCACATAAGTCTGAAGTAACAAATTTAGGTAAATGGGTGCAGAGCCAGTGGTAGTTTTGTAGGCAAACATTATGAATGTTGTGAAACGACTTATGAGAGGCACTGTGTAAATGACACATTTCAACAGAATTTTTAGAATTTAGAAGTTAATTTAAAAACTGCATTTTGTGCAAATTACATGTTTGCATACAAATTTTTTTTTTTTTTTTTTTTTTGAGTGTTGCTTGTCACATAAAAAAATTAAATGTAAATTAAACATAAATTTCAGTTTAAGTCTGGGCTCTGTTATTAACTGTAACCTTATAGTAGGCCTAATGTAAAAGAGCTCACTAGAGCATAAGCCAAGGTAGATTTTTATCCCCTTTTTTATTATTATTATTATTATTATTTATAATAATAATAATAATAATAATAATAAATTGCTTATTTTTTTCCTGCTGCTGTGGCGAAACTGTACCGAACCGTGACGTCCGAGTTATGTACCGTTATTCCTCTAATATATATTAGGCAGACTGAAAATTTCTGTTTTTATATTTGTTGATGTTTAAACAACTTGGAAATCTGCATTTCCTGTGTTTGGGCCAATTGTGTAAAACCAAGAAATACAGTGTCATTTTTTTTTCTTCTTTTTTTTCTAATACATTAAAGTTTAAGTTGGCTGTATGAACTATTGTGAAAACATTTGAGAATCCTGTGTACAGTGTTTTGAGAAAATGATGGATGCCGTTTGTAATTGATTTAAAATGAATGAAAACAGAATCTGTTTTTACAACTGATTTGAGAGCAGTGATCCAAGTTTGGAGAAATGTGTCAAATCAATGGAGAAAAACTGTAAATATATAAATGGCAAACTTTTACAGATTTACCCCACATGACTGTTCTGTTGCTCTTTTAAGGTGATGATCCTCCATCCTGCATTTATGAAATATGTCTATGAGAGCTGGCTGAAGAGTCATGGAGGATATCCTTCCACTGGCTTCATTTCTCTTATATTCGCCCTGCACATCTGTGATGAGGTGAGAAGTACTGAGTGAATCTTCCCTCCTATCTTATGGAATATAGGAAAGTCATTTAATTTCCAAAATGTAAACGCATCAGTCCCTAGCATGGTTATAGATCTAGAAATATCAAGGGCCATGCTTGTATTTTGTTCTGTCTCTGAGTAAACATTACTGAGGTTTGGTTTAAATGCAAAGGTAAATGATACCATAGTCAGAATTTGTGCTCTGCATTTAACCCATCCAAAGTGCACACACACAGTGAACCCACACACACGGGGAGCAGTTGGGGGTTCAGTGTCTTGCTCAAGGGCTCCTCAGTCGTGGTATTGCCGGCCCCAGACTCAAACCCACAACCCTAGGGTTAGGAGTCAAACTCTCTAACCACTAGGCCACGACTTCCCTCATTAACAAAACATGAATGAATGTGTATTACATTTACATTCAGTCATTTAGCAGACGCAAAGTGACTTACACGTGAGGACAACAGAAGCAATCAAAATCAGCAAAAGAGCAATGATATATAAGTGCTATAACAAGTCTCAGTTAGCTTAGCACAGTACACGTAGCAGTTTAAAAACTGATATCATAGAAAAAGATTCGATTTTTTTTTTTTGCTTTTTTAATTGTACATTAAATAAAAAGTACACAATTAAATGCAAAAAATGAGAGAAGCCAGTGTTTTATTTAAAAAGAAAATGAATAGAGTGCAAGTTCTTTTTAAGAATAGAATTAGAATAGAGAGTGCTAGAGTGTCAAATAGAGATGAGTTAATGTCAAATGATATACGTATTACTGTAAGGCTGTTAGATGTAATGATTCCTCTCTCTCAGGTCAGCGTGTTTGGGTTTGGACCTTCAAAAGAAGGAGCGTGGCATCATTATTTTGAAGATTTCAGCAGCGACTCTAACGGAGGCCCTCATGATGGAGACTTTGAGGGCAAAGTCATCGCTAAACTCCATCAGAAACACAGAATTACCATGTACAAAGGCTGGTGACAAAGCTTGAAACAGAAGTCTGTCCATACTGTATTTTGTTTTTGTAAATAATTTTCAGATTGGAAATGTTATTTAAATTAAATTGTGTTATGTGGCATGCAGCGCTGTACCAGAGATAGTTGTGATCTACTATGTAGACTGGTCTAGCAGTGATACAAGCTCGTGTGTGTGTGTGAGCTCACTACATAAAACCAAAGTATGAAAACTGTCACGAGTTGATGTATACTTTCATTAGACATTTAAGAAATGTTTGTAGAGTAGACTGAAAGAAGCTTGTGCGAGTCCAAGCGGATACCAAGGGCTCTTTTAGGCCACATGGCCTTCAAATAAAATAATCACTCTGAGATATGTTTCTACATAAGCCAGGAGGAGAACATATGCAAATAACATGACAGGATATGAAGCTATCCAGCTGGGATCTCACTTTGATTTAAACATCTGGAAGTCTGAAGGGATTAATAAATAAAGAAATGAGCAATAAATGTTTAGGATCCGCAGCTAAATAAACATTTGTACCCGTCTATGTGAATCTATCCTTAAAATTAAGCTTGTTATAACTATTTAATTTTGCAATTGTTAACTTAATTGTCTTTGAATTTGAAATATTATTTTTAGTTCATTGACTTCCTGCCTTGAAAAATGTAATGACGTGAATTCAGCCATAGCAAGCATTGTAAATAAATGACTCAGCAAAAGTTCCTCTTTAGTAAAGCCTGTTTAAAGAACTGATCAAATGATGGGAATATTTTAAGAGACTTTAGATCTGATATCTTTTATTTTGAGACATGGAATGCTTTTCTTTGTTATGACTCTATGATGACATCAGTGCCCTTTCAGAGACACGAGAGGAACACAAAAACACCAGTTCATACACAAAACCATTTACAGAAGCTGCAACTGAATTTACAGATTAAACATGGAAATCAATCAAATCATATTAAAGAAGAAATTACAAACGCACCTTATGAAAAGAAGAAGCCATAATCAGCACATTACAAACAAAAGACTGACCACACAATGAGATTAATGCTCAAAATATTCAACACTTCTTTCCATCGACTGAAAGCTCTAATCTGAAAAATATCATACTTTTAATGTCTTGTTTTCCATAAAAAAAACACCCTTTAAGTTACTTCAGTTAGCTAGTTTTTTCTTATCAGGGAAATGCATCATGACTTCTGAATCCAGGTTCTCCCGAAGAATGGTTTCTGAAGAGTTCAGAAGTTTGGCTTGTGTTTCTTGACTTCCACCATCAGATGATGGATGTTTATGAGCTCGGAGCGCACTGCCAGACTGCGAAACGTGGGCTGGGAGAGGACCTTATGGAAACCATGATAGTACTGGATGAGTTGGGTCAATGCTCCCTAGAGAACACAAGCAGACAGCGTCTCATCAGTCTGACAGCTCATGTATGAGCTACTTCATTACTTCACGAGGCTGTACCTGAATGATGCTGGTTCCATTCTTAAAGTTGGTGAAGGAGCGCATGACGTCTTGACTCAAGGCCTCCACCGACTGCTTCCACGTGCTGGAGAAACCCCGCACCAGCTGCGTGATACGAGCTGACACACACACACACACACACACACACACGCAGACGGATCGTTAGATCAGCACACAGACACCAGACCTCTGCTGGGAAACACTGAACAGGATCCAGAAGTTTGGGTCAGTATGAGGCTTTTCAGTTTTTAAAAGAAGTCTCTTCTGCATTTATTTAAACAAAAACATTGGGAAATATTGTTACAATTAAAAAGAAAGGCTTTTTTATTTATTTATTATTTTGTGATCAAAGCTGAATTTTTAGAGGCCAATGCTGCTTAATGAAGAAAAGAGTTGTGCTGCTTAATGAAGTGTTTCATGAGGACCAGTGAGTTTATAAGTGTGTTTACTGTCATTTTAAACATCTGAATTCATCCCAGCTACAGAAAAGTGTTTTACATTTCTTTCAAAACAACAAGAACACAAGTCTTCCTGAAGACTAGCGTACAGTGAGTGTTGAGCAGTGATGGTGACTGTAATAACGAGAATCTCCATTAGGATGACAACAATAAACAGACATATTTGAACAGGAAAAAGGCTAGAAAACTCAATCTGAAGGGTCAAAAAGACCTGGATTTGTCAGATATAAATCCCTGAAATATTTATAATATAGTAAAAATAAAATATAATGTCTAACAGAATATTAATAATAGCTTTTATTTTATACAAACATATTTATTTATATATAAATATATATATATAAAAGGTGTATTTCTATGTTTTAAATGCATCACTAATGCTGCGTTTCCACCGCAGGAACTTTACCCAGGAACTAGTGTATTTGGCCTGGTACTCCACCACAGGAATGAGGAACTAAATTTAGTTCCCCTTTACTAAAATGCCCCTCAGAAAGTCCCTGCTGGCGAGGTGGTACTTTTTCAAAAACCTCCGGAACTTTGGGGGGCGGGGCTTGGGCGTTAAACATGCTGATTGGTTGAGTTCACGCAGCATTGGTTGAGTTCAACCACCATTTATTCGGATCATTTTCAGGTTCAGGTTCAGGTTAACTTTAATACTGATTTTCAAAATATTACTGTTATTGTGTCATGAAATGTAATTTTAAAAGTATTTCAGGTGAGAATGTAGTTGTTTAAAACTCAAATCTGTGGTTTATTTATAAAGACAGCACCTATTTAAAGATGTGTTTGGCCGATCTCAGAGACAGTCAGCTCCACGCGATCAGCGGGAGCTCAGTGATCATCTATCCGCCGAGAGCATCCTAACCTCGGCTAGACCTTCTGATATGTGCCGCTGGCTCTGATGTCTCTTTAGTGGTTAAACATAACATATCATTCGTTTTGGGTAAATCTAACAGGTTTTCTTTGGTCTGTATTCGATTTATCTATATGTTAAAAATGAAAATAAAAAAGAGGCAATTGATATAATATTCCGTTTCACTGTAATGGCTGTATATATACACATATCCCTGAACTAAGTACATTTCTGCAGCTGAAAACTAAAGGAGGCAGTGGTATTTGATATCCTATTTCGTTTTATTGTAAATATACAGAGAGGAAGATTGCAGTAGCCACGGTCAGCTGACTGAAGTTATCAAGTATGCTGCTGTTTGCAGATTTACCGGGTAATTTCGGTGGAAACGCGGCATCAGTTAACCCTATGAACTCTAGGGGGGTTTTTGGGGCCTGGAGTATTTTGACATGCCCTGACTTTTGTGCTTTTTTCAACATATACATTTACATGGCTAAAGTCTGAAAACAGTGTATTCAGTATAAACTAGGCTACAATAATATGTAAATAGCACGTATGTACATGATTGTGTTTTTGAGAAAATAACGTTTATGCATGGTTAGTGAAAAACTAAAATTTTGAAGGTCATGAAACACATACAGAACATTTGTTTCTCAAGACTGTCAAACCTGGAGCATCCAGCCTAGAATTTTTGCTTCAAAATGATGTGAAAATCATCTTGTTTACTCACTCACAGAAAACAATATATTGATTTAAATTTTCTAAGACACTTTTTGTTTGTAAAAGTCATATGCGAGTAGGCGTCATCCATTATGAATATCATAGTGATTTACACCTGAGAAGACAAAGACCCGCATAATGAGCTGCATAATGAGCTGCATAATGAGCTGCATAATGAGGGCCCTATTTTAATGATCTAAATGCAAAGTGTAAAGGGCGTGTCCAAATCCACTTTTGCTATTTTAACGACAGAAAAATGGTCCGTGGCGCATTTATGGAATGGGTTGTCCCTTTTCTCTTAAAGAGTAATGGGTGTAACATTCAATAAACCAATCAGAGTGTCATCTCCCATTCCCTTTAAGAGTAATATGCGGATCACTATTTACATGGCAGCATTTGTTAGCGGAAAAACTGAACGCTTCTCAAGCGAAGAAACCAAACTGCTTGTGCGCGAAGTTAAAGCACGTGAGCAGATCATCTACAGGACAGGCAGGAATCCACCAAAGCTTCCCGAGGTGAAGAAGGCGTGGGATGAAGTAGAATTTCATTCATCATTATAAGTATTAATAGGCTGAATTGCCAATACATAGCCTAATTCAAATACACACAATGACTATCCATCATTACATTTTTATATTTATGTAGCCTACACAATAATATTCTTTTACACTGTAATCCTTTTGTTTTTAATATTTGGCATGTTTGTGTGATGTGCATCCCTGTGTGTAATAAGCAAAGGCAACACGCACTGTGGATCTGCCCGAGGCACATTTTCTACCAACGCGCTCTTTAAATAATAGTGGTGGAAATTATGATTCTTTGAAGAGATTCGTTCATTTTCAGTTCGTTCACCAAAATGATTCATTCAAAATCGTTCACTGATTCGTTCAGTGATCATTTCTTCGTATTACACAAAATATGCCAGCAGGTGGCAAGCGAGTGTATTATGTGTTATGTCTTAAGTCAACGAACGTTTGGTCACTGGTTACAAAAACTGATATAGCTTTATAAAAATGTGTGCATAATTGCATTCAATAAATAAAGTCTTATTAAGTTGTTCAGATGAACAAAGCACAAGGTTTTCTTGCCTAATTAGCATTTTAATAGTTTGGTCAGACAGTTTGTATATTATATATTCACATTCATAAATCGGGGATTAAACGTGGAGTTCTGTATGCTAAATATCAAAACAAGCGTATGTGCACAGTACCTATAACTGCGCTTTGCATTTTGCGAGATTGACATGCTAAATGGCAGACTAACCCAGTTTACTCTCATTCATTTCGTTCACGAACGATGTTATCCGTTCATTCAACTCATTCACGAACGACATGGGTACCAGTTCAGTCATTTCATTCACGAACGATAAGATCTCCAGATCTAGTTCAGACTCATATGAAACTAGTTCATTAAGGGCGTATTCGTTCACTACATTCAACAAATCACATACTCCGTCACATCTCATACTCGAAGGCTATTGGCTCGAGGTTGAGTAATTCTTTGACAGGATGAAATGGTTGTTACTCGGTTCACTGAGCTGCGCATGCGCTGCTTATAGCGCCACGCTGCTGTGTAGGGAGGAACTTCACTGAACGAGAAATATGAGTCAGTGGATTGTGTGAACGAGAACGATTCGTTCACCTAAAAGATTCGTTCAAAAAGAACGATTCGTTCACGAACGACACATCACTATTAAATAACAAAAAAATATTGCGCCATTGACTTTAGACTTTAGACCAGGTTTGAGTTGGTCTATGACACAGTCTATTTTCAGCTCCTTAAAAATGCAATGCCCCTGAACACACCTCTCTGTTAGACCAGCACGCTTATGGGCGCAAATATGGGCGCAAATGCATTTGCTAATTAAACTACGTGGCGCTGGACGGAAACTAGCAAACACACTTGCGCTGGGTGATAGGGCCCTGAGTCTTTCAGTCAGGTTTGTGACTGAGAGG